>NC_052164.1:31782489-32015423 GCF_902713615.1 Scyliorhinus canicula
ACCAAATCGCGCATGCGCAGTGGCTCCCTTCTCCACGCCGACCCCAGCGCAACATGGCGTGGGGCTACAGGGGCCGGCGCGGAAGAAAGGAGGCGCCCAGCCCGAGAGGCCGGCCCGCCGATCGGTGGGCCTCGATCACGGGCCATGCCACAGTGGAGGCCCCTCCCCGGGATCGGAACCCCCATCCCACCCACAAGCCGCCCCCGGACACTTTCACGCCGAGGTCCCGCCGGGTAAGACCAGGTGAGAACAGCGCCGGCGGGACTCGGGTTTTTTGTTACAGCCGTTTGGCCCATTCCGGGCCGAGAATCGGCAGGGGGGGCCCCGTAGAGTGTCTCCCGACTGGCGCCGCGCCGGCGCTAATGGCACCAATCTGCAGAGAACCCCGTCCCGGCATCGTGGCGGCATGGCGCGATCCGCGCCAGTCACGGCGACTCTCCGGCCCGATCCCGGGCTGAGAGAATCCCGCCCCTTCTTGTTCCTTTAAAATATCAATATTGCCCTTGTTTGTGTGCAGAAGAGGTCAACAGCTTGTTTCAAGCAGAAATCATGGCAACCCAACAATAGGCTCCTGTGAAAGTTGCAGTGAGATAATCATTCAGATAAAGGGGGAGTTAAGTTGCCAAACACATTTTTCAGCCTGTACCTATTAACACTAATTTCCCCAAGTGACAATTAGCTCCAAAATGTGAGATGTGAAAAAACAAAGATACAGAATCACAGGTCTTCAAAAAGAGGGAGGGAGGGAGAATGAAATGTGGGAGGCAGTTCCAATTCTAATCAGCAGCATGATTTAAATTATCCATAATGTGCACATCCAACAGGAAATCTTGTGGTGCAGCCGGGAATGTCCCTTTCTCCACACCAGAAGCTCTGGGTTTGAGTCCCTCTCCAGGTCTTGATGACCACAGAAGGTGAATTCGTATGTGGCCAAACAGGTTGATTATCAAAAGCGGCAGAGTCTCCTAGTCAGCCATGTTGGATGTTGATTGGCACCCCTCAAGTTATAGCCTCTGACAATCCAGTGACCTCTCCCAGAAAAAAACTGCTGCAAAAACAGGCGTCAGCCTGTGTGCTTTACCTGCTTCACCTCAGGAAAGCCCCAAGTCTAACTACACCTAACAGTTTCCAGTTGGACATACAGCCACCAAGCATTGAGATTGTTTAGAATTAGAGTTTGGATTAAATTGCTGCTCGGAGATGTGCAGAATAATTGTAAAGCAACAGTTGCAGTATTGTTGATAATGTTTAGTTGGCAATTGCATTTTTAAATACAAGATAAGTGGGTACAAAACGTGGGTGAAAAGCTGGCAAACCCAGAGCCAAACCCTCTGAGGAATGGCATTCGCCATTTGATCACCTCTGCTCCTGTATTCTTTACCTTGCACTAGAGCTCAACAGGTCTTGCCCAGACTTCCTCTACAGGGATGCAAACTGTACCTGTTCAAAGAACAGGATAATCAGAGTGAAATCAAGCCATACCCGATTCTTACAACACTTATTGTCGTATTTTGGTACATCTTCATTCACCAACGCAGTGAAAATTTTAGGACATTTACATAGCTTTTCACTTTGTTAGTGAATGACAGTGAATAAGCTATGTGTGCTGGGTGGGCAAGGTGGTAAGTGGGTGGCAAGGTAGGCAAGATGGCAGATGGTAGAATGGCAGGTTGCAGGGTGAGTAAAGCTGCAGAGTATGGTGGTAGAGTGGTGTGTAAGCTGGCAAGGTGGTGTGTAGGTGGCATGTTGAGAAGGGTGGCAGGATGGATAGGGCGCCAACTAAGTATGGTGGCAGGGTGATAGTTGCCAGGGTGAGTAGGATGGAAGCTTTCAGGATGACAAGGTACAGTTGGGTGGAGTACCAGAGTGGGTAGAGTGTTATAGTCAGGTCAGAGTGGGAGTCGGAGGGTCAGAGGGGGCAGTCAGAAGTTCAGAGGGGGTAAGAGGATCGGGGAAATTTGGAGGGTCAGGGAATTGTAGGTTCAAGTGGGGTGAAGGTTTGCGGGATTGCAGATTAGGGGATAGTCAGGTCAGATCGGGGGGAGTTGTAGGGTTTGGGCGAGTAGTCAGGACGGGTGGAGGGTTGAAGGGTCAAGATCGGGGTGGGGGGTGCTGTCAGAGGGGGGAGTGGTCAGTGTGAGTGCTTATCTAGTTATCCAGGAGATAGAACAGTTTATTTTCTGTCCAACATTTCTTGGGTAACAGAGTTGGATACCATTTTGGAGGATTCCAGATGCAGGGGAATTGCCAATCAGAGTCCAAACTTGACATGTAATTCTTGTGCAGTAGGCATGCTGGGGCTTTCGAGGGGTCTCATGGTGCATGCTGGGGGGTGCATCTGGAGTGCGACCATCCAGATTTTGGAAGTCTTGCACCAAGGACTAAACTAATTGCAATTCAAAAGGGTAATCATGTGATTATTCAATAAGGTCAAAATCAGGAGTGCGAGTAATGGACATCTCTTTTCTGAGTATTGGTAGAGATGTTTACAGTTGTCTTCAGAAGAGATATAAATTATTCAGTCACTCCCAGATCAAAGAAAGGTTTGAAAGCAAACAGTAAATAGGGAAGGTCTTAAATGTCTACATAATTTTCAGATCAAAGGAGAATTTGGGAATTGAAGTTCATTAATTGAAATATTTATCTGGGACATCCTCAGGATACCAAAGTATCTTGAGGATAGCTTGCAGGAGAGCCGTGTTTTGTTTGGGATTTATCTGTGTATTTTCTCACTGAAACAGTTAGGCAGCTTAAAAGACTGCAAGAAGACAGTGGTGTGTCTACTGACAGCCAGAACAATGAAAACAGAAGCCATTAGGAACCAGGCAGTTTCCTGATCTGGAATCACTGAGCAGGGATTGCAAGTAATGCCCATGCTCGAATCAAAAGTTCAAGTGCATCAGCAATTAAAATTGTCACATCTGCCTGGTAAATCTAATGGAAGAGATCAGCAGTGGAATCTTCACACACAGAGAGTGCACTAGAAGTCAAAATGCCAGACAGGAAAACTGAGGAGAAATAAAGTGAATTATTAAGAGCTGTGGCATATCATGCTTTGGATTTAGGAGAGATGAAGGAACCCTCAAGGACATGTCATTTATCGGGAACTCTTGGTGGAAATAAAATAGAATCCTTTTCAGATTTTCAGGCTTCAGCAATAAGGGTTTACCAAATATAGTGTTAAGGTAATGGGACTTGGTTTGCCTAATTTTGTGCAGCGAAAGTATTTATTTAAAAATATGAAGTCCTGTGACATGATTCTTTCAGTTAATAACTGGGAGTTGTTTGAATTTCTTTTTAAAAGTTAATGGTCTCCCTTGAGATCTGACCAACTGCTGCTCACATTTTAGTACATTGAAAGGCACAGAACATCAGCACTTTAAAACATATTGCAAACTAAAATAGAAATTTCATGATCTAATGGGCCAGAATGTACTGTGAAAGTAACACTGAAGCTAACGGCACTCACTACTATTTATCTGCAAATTGTACAGCAATTTCAGTCAAGGGCAGATGCCTGATTAAATGCAAAATTCCAAAAGTTGGTGTCTTTGATGCATCACTCTGCCGTTACCTTCCCGAAATGGGACTCTGGATCACCGTTCAAATGCAATGAGGTGAATTATCGATACTTGCATGGTGGATATAGACTAAATTCACTATGCTCCTGGGACCTACTCGAGCGCGATCTCGTGAGACGTTGTGATGTAAATCTCACCCATTGTGGGTGGAATCACTTTTAGGCAAATCTGCATCTTAAAGCGAGACAGTTTTTTTTCTTTTTTTAATTTTAGAGTACCCAATTATTTTTTTCCAACGAAAGGGCAATTTAGCGTGACCAATCCACCTACCATGCGCATCTTTTGGGTTGTGGGGGTGAAACTCACGCAAACAGGGGGAGAATGTGCTAAAGCGAGACAGCTAGTCTCACTTTAATGTGCAAATTCCCAAGTTACCCAAGGCGTGGGATCGATCTCCTTTGCTGTGAAGACATTGTCTGAGTGCTGTTCAGTACTGGGCCGGGATTCTCTGACCCCCCCCGTCGGGTGGGAGAATCGTTGGAGGGGTGCCGGCTGCCGAATTCTCCGGCACCGATTTTTGGGTGGGGGTGGAAATCATGCCGTGCTGATTGGGAGCCGTTGGTAGTGCCCCCCCCCCCCGGCAATTCTCTGGACCCTGATGGGCCGAGCGGCCACCCGCTTTCGGCCAGACCCACCGACATGGATTAGACATGGTCCATCCGGCGGGACCTGGCTTGGAGGGCGGCTAGCGGGGTCCTCGGGGGAGAATGGGGGGATCCTGCCCCGGGGGTGGCCCGCAATTGGAGTCCACTGATCTAAGGGCAGACCTGTGCCATGGGGGCACTCTTTCCGTCCGCGCCGGCCTCTGTAATGCTCTGCCATGGCCGGCGCGGAGAAGAAACCCCTTGTGCATGCACAGAAAACACGGCAGCAGTTCTGCGCATGTGCCAGAACATGCTGGCAGTCCTGCACTTGTGCCAACTCGCGCCGGCCTGTGGAGGCTCTTCGCCACCGGTTGGTGCCGCGCCAACCCCTCCAGCGCCAGCCTAGCCCCTGGAAGTGCGGAGGATTCCGCAACTTCCAGGTGGTCCAATGCCGGAGTGGTTCTCCCCGCTCTTTGGCTCCGGTATGGGCCGCCCGCCGATTACGGGAGACTCCTACCCCTGGTCTCCAGAAATAGGGACCAGGCGGAATGCACTCATTGGTGGCTCCCAGGAATTTGGAAGCTGCCAGGTGCTTGCTCTTTGGGAAGGGTAGCAGCCTGGCACTGCTTGTGCCATCCAGGCATCTGGGTACTACTAATGACAATCCAACACCCTGGCACTGCCACCTTGGCACCAGCCTGGCACTGCCACCTTGGTGCCAGCCTGGCACTGCCAAGCTGGCATTTTTTGTATTCTGCTGATCGGGTCAGGGTGTCCTGTGCGGGTGTTGGTGAGGTGCGAGGGGGTAGGGCTGCGAGGCGCTGGGGTGCGAGGGGGTGGGGTGCGAGGGTTTGGAGTCCCTCCCAGAGTGCATTGGGGTTTGGGGGGGTTTGGAGGTCATGTTGGCGCCTTGGAGATCGTGACGACATGTTTAAATCTCTTGCTATACTGAGGAGTTCCGGCGAGAGGAGCTCCTCAGCATTGAAAACAGGGGCATGTGCGGCCTTGGCGACCCGTTCCCCGCTGAGGCCCGTTATCTAACCCAAGTGGTGTTTTGTAGACCTGTTTCGCGGCATTGTGAGCACTGGGAAACACGCAGATAAACGCCCCCACTATGGGACTTTGTTCCCTTTTAGTAAAATCACGCCCATTGTCTCTTTTTTTTCCACTTTGAATCTGATCTTTCTTTCCCTATCTATTTCTCTTTGCCCTTGATAACTTGCATTTCCTGGTTCTGACTGTGCCATTTGGCAGTCATTCAGTACACTTGCTTCAAAGACGCATCTTTATTGCTTGCTCTTGCCACATAGGTCCCAGGTGCCCTTTGGAGGGCACCGCACCATTTTCACCACCCACTTCCATCACAACAACCTCCAGTGCAGGATTTCATGCAAACTGAACGGACAAGAGACAACTCTAAAAGCGGCAAGTACGCTCATTCCTCATTTAAATTCTGCTTTCTCTCTAAAAACAGCCCATCAAGAGTAATGCTGTGGGGTTCTGCTGGTGTATTGAAGTTAGCACATTAAAGTTTTAGCAGAATCCAGCAGATTTCAAGTGTTAGCATTGTTGCTTCCCAGCGCCAGGGATCCAGATTTGATTCCCAGTCACTCTCTGTGCGGAGTCTACATGTTCTCCCCATGTCTGCATGAGTTTCTTCCGGGCGCGCCGGTTTCCTCCCACAAGTCCCCGAAAGGCATGCTTGTTAGGTGAATTGGACGTTCTGAATTCTCCCTCAGTGTACCCGAACAGGCGTCGGAGTGTAACGACTAGGGGATTTTCACAGTAACTTCATTGTCTACTTGTGACACTAATAAAGATTATTATTATTATACCCAACTCGCTGCTTCCAGTTACCACGCGTCACTTTTGAATACTGACCTCACCTCAGGATCTCTAAACTCCAAGCTGGTGCTGTACTCTCAGTCTCGCTCTTTCTCACACTCCTTTTATCCTCCAGACTCCACTCTCAGGCTCGCTCATCCCTGCGCTCCTTTTTTTTTAGCTCCCCGGCTCTGCTCTCTAACTTTATCTTACGTTGTTTCCTAAATTATCTTATTTCACTTTCACTTGATTTCATTTTATTTCTCAATTGTTGGTTACTCCTTCCTGAAATTCAAGGAGCTCCTTCATAAATGATACGTTTTTCTAGTTTTTAAGCGACTTCAACACAATTCCTAACAGCAGCTTCTCACCAACTATTGAATGTACCGTTTTTCCTGTGATCTCACTCCTGGATTGTTTTTGAAACTCAGCCCCCTGCCCCGTAGAGGTGTTAGTGTAAGCCTACTTGTGCCACTAATAAAGATTATTATATCACACTTTAGAAACATTCTAAAAAGAGAAAGAAATTTATCAGAATTAACATCATTAAAAAATTTTAAGATGAAAGAATGTAAAAGGACATCTCACCTCAAACTAAATGAAGTCTCCAGGCTCAATTAGATATAGATATAGATATAGATATAGAATTTACGGTGCAGAAGGAGGCCATTCGGCCCATCGAGTCTGCACCGGCTCTTGGAAAGAGCATCCTACCCAAGGTCAACACCTCCACCCTATCCCCATAACCCAGTAACCCCACCCAGCACTAAGGGCAATTTTGGACACTAAGGGCAATTTAGCATCGCCAATCCACCTAACCTGCACATCTTTGGACTGTGGGAGGAAACCGGAGTACCCGGAGGAAACCCACGCACACACGGGGAGGATGTGCAGACTCCGCACAGACAGTGACCCAAGCCGGAATCGAACCTGGGACCCTGGAACTGTGAAGCGATTGTGCTATCCACAATGCTACCGTAATTAGTATCTAACTAAACTGAGGAAGGTATAACAACTGTATTTTGCTAGCAGAATCACATGTGTGTTGCATGGCATGGTGCTTCCATTAGTTTAAACAGCATATCATTTGAGTTATGTAAGAAATAGGAGCAGACCACTACTAACGCCATTGGAGTTCCAGTCATATTTAAAGCCATGAATCTAACCATGAGTCACGTGCTATGATTGTTAGTAAGTGCATTTTCAGTGATACAAACAACTGTGCTGTTAATGTAAATATCTATTAATACTAAAAATGTCTGTATTCTACTTAAGAGCTGGTTATTGCTTTTTTAAGGTTTTCACTTTTACAAACAGTCAAGTCATTCTCACAACAGTTAAGCTTTGTCAATCAGCCTTCAGGATGTCAGTGAGCCATTAACTCTCAGGGCCGGGCTACGTGTTTGCCTGAGCCGCTCATTAATTCCTATACCATTTCAAGGCTTGAGCTGAATCTTTGCTATACTGCACAAAGTTAAGCACATAAGCCATTTATCCTGAAGTGTATTTCACAATACTGCAAAATACTTTAAGCCTTCTGTTTTGTGGCAGATGATATTGCAGCAACCGAGCCTCGTTCTAAACATGGGGAACGTTAGTGTGTTAATATTCAAGCAACTGCCGTTCCATCAATAGGTCATGAACTACTCTAAATGCTCAGGAAGCATTGGTATTTGACCTAATGTTACCTTCTTGGCTGAATCCTACATTAATTCATTCAACTTCCATTTAAATGGAGTGACTCCATCTTCATGATATATTTGATAAGCCTGCGGAAAAGGTCAGCTGTGATCAAAAAGAAATGCACTTCTCTGATTTTTATTATAATACTACCAAATTCAATCACACTTTGAGCTTGGTCTTAACCAGAACAGCCGAAGTGCCTTGAGCCACTGCCTTGTGCAGTTCAAAGGAGATCAGCCCCATTAACTACTTTGCTAATGCCCTGATCAGTCCCTACGACGGCATTTCATATCAGCTGCACTCCTTAGATGGCTGCTCCATAACTGGTGCAGAGTTTGTGTTTTTATCCCAATGTACATCCAATCCAGCCAGCTACAGGACGAGCACTCACTATGAGAAAATTTATTAATCGGTCAACAGTAACAAAATTTGAAAATCAACGACATAACATTCCACACAGCACACTAACCATTAAACAACAAGGAAACGTCACCATTCCATATTGGTACCAATAGCAAGCTGTATCAGTTCATTTTCATAAAGAGAAACACACGGTATCACCTCATCGCAGGTTCCTCAACAGAAACAGAGGATAAGCCTGAGAATGTGTTATCATGTCCAGAACCTTGTCATAGAAATGATCTGTCCATCAATGTGTTACTTGTTCCACGTATCAGTGCCATTCTCTGAGTCATGAACATAGCCCAGTCCATCACACGAACCTGCCTCCCATCCATTGACTCCATCCACACCTCCCGCTGCCTGGGGAAAGCGGGCAGCATAATCAAAGACCCCTCCTACCCGGCTTACTCACTCTTCCAACTTCTTCCATCAGGCAGGAGATACAAAGCCTGAGAACACGCACGAACAGACTCAAAAACAGCTTCTTCCCCGCTGTTACCAGACTCCTAAACGACCCTCTTATGGACTGACCTTATTAAAACTACCTCTGTATGCTTCACCCGATGCCAGTGTTATGTAGTTACTTTGTGTACCTTGTGTTGCCCTATTATGTAATTTCTTTTATTTCTTTTTCTTTTCATGTACTTAATGATCTGTTGAGCTGCTCGCAGAGAAATACTTTTCACTGTACCTTGGTACAGCTGTGCAGGCCCCTCCCACACGGCCCAAATATCACCAGAACCAAATCCTGGCATCCACGTTTTCCACTGTTGCTCAACTTGCAGTTGAACATCCTCGATCTGGTCCTATACTCACAATGGGGATATGACATCAGGTGCATGAAGTATATGCTTTGGAGTGAATGATTCTCTGTGTAAGTTGCAAGGGCCAGGTAATTTAGATTTTTTTAAACCATCTCAAGGTAAACAACATTAAAGAGGTTCGACCCAGGGAATGAGTGATTCCTCCTTGCCTACCAGTTCACATCTACACTGAAGATAAACTGCATGCTCCAATCTGAGCCAAGTGTTTATTCAAATCAATTTGTACTTTCATGGATGCAGAAATTGGTGTCGTACTACCGATTAAATTTCTTCATACTTTTCAGCCACTCCAAAGCCAGTTCCAGCTTCATTACTAAGTATAAATTATGGTGCTTTGTGACCACATCATACCACAGAAAGCCAAATCTTAAGGAGCAAATCTTCGCTGTGCACAGCTAAAAAAGAAAACAGCATTTTGTTACAATTTGTTGCTCATCCACAATATTGTGCAGTCTTCAGTGTACTCTTATACGCCTGAACTACACTGATCAGAGATATACTGCTGGAAGAGAACGAGAAAAACTTTGAAATTGCCAACTGCCTGTTATATGAACAGGTGTCTAGCATTGGCAGTGATCTGGAGTTTGATCGCCATTTGCTGTGAAATGGAAACAGTGTTTCAATGAAAGAAATGTGCTGGTGTAACTTCAGCCCTTTCACAAATATTCAGTCTTGTGCACTTTCAATGTTTCAAAAGATGTCTACTGATAGCCCAGGGGGGCACAATAACCTCACACATCAATACATGATCTCACATATCAATTCACAGTGATGGGATCTGATGGCATAGGCATCAGAACACAGGAACTTTGTTTTGAAGACAAAAATCCTCAGGACAAATTCTTGAACGTGGCATATTTCAAAAGAGATGCTTCTGATTAGTTACTTATATAAGGTTAATGAATGCTGTTTGCAGTCCATATATTACCCAGGGGCTTCAGTCAGAATTAAGGACAGCAGAATTTTGGATGAGCTCAAGTTTGCATACGGTGGAGACCCACAATAAGTGTTTGAGCAATCCAGTCTAGGCACAATAAAGGCATGGTCGAGAGTTTCAGCAACAGATGAGCTAAGGCGGGATTAGCCAGTGTTATGGAGGTGGAAGTAGGTAGACTTGCTAGTGGAACGGATATGTGATTGGAAGTTCATCTCAGGATCAAACATAAATATAACATTGCGAAAGGTCTGAGTCAACATTAGACCATTGCCAGGAATGGGAGGGGAGGTTAGGAAATGATGTTTGTGGCAGAGATCGTATGTAATCTTCTGGATATTCAAATAGAACATTTCTGCATTTCCAATATTGAATGTCAGATACACAGTATGACAAATCAGAGCCATGTGAAGAAAGAGTGAAAGAAAAATATCTCCATGTAATCACATATCACAACAGCTAAGTCTCACAACCATTTTCAAAGAGACATTTAAAACAAATCCTCCTTGTCAGATACTTCATCCTGTACTGACTTGTATTTGTAAGGATGACTAGCATCAAATGTCATCGTCAATCACAGTACAACTACATTAATATGAAAATATGTCAGAAGTAGCTGTTTAGCTGTTAGAGCTGAGAGCTTCACCCCTTAAGGCCATCCATTTTCTTATCAATGCTTTCTCTAGTCAACACAGCAAAAAGTAATTAAATATCCACAAAACCTTCGACGGTAAATAGCAAGCTGGAATGCAAACCAGCCACAGTGCAAACAATGTGGTGGGCCGGCACGATGGCGCAGTGGTTAGCACTGCTGCCTCACGGCACCAAGATCCCAGGTTCAATCCCGACTCTTGGTAACTGTCCACATAGAGTTTGCACATTCTATCCATGTTTGCATGGGTTTCGCCCCCACAACCCAAAGATGTGCAGGTTAGGTGGATTGGCCACACTAAACTGTCCCTTAATTGGAAAGAATTAACTGGGTACTCTAAATTTATAGAAATAAAACAATGTGGTGAGGATTATTGGAGAGAAAATTACATAATATTCAGCTTCTAGTTCCTGTGAGAATCAATATCATATTTTCCATGGCCTGGCTGTGCTTGGATTGTGGTTTCGGGTCAGCTCAACACTCACTCAGAAGTTAGTTTTTGGTCAAGTTTGGTGTGTTTTGGACTGTCGCTTAGGTTTGTTTCAGTACTCAATTTGTGGCCCAGTTTGGCAATGTTCACACTGATTTTTCGGATTGTTTTGGGTTTGTATAGCCTGGTTTAGCCTGATTTGGATTGTTCCCAGTCTCTTCCGATTGTGGTTTTGGCTCACTTTTGCCTGGATCAGGCTGCGATTCAAGTCTTTTTCAGATTGCAACTCACTCATCACTAATTCCCAATCCTCCCGCCCACCATGTCCCCATTTGTAGCACTTTCAAGAGAGCTGGGCCAAAAAGATCCCCAAAAGGATCCACATTATGCAATCAGATTTCCAGAGGCTGCTTTCCCAGTATCTTGTACGGAATGATTTGAAAATCAATTTTGTTAGAGTACCCAATTATTTGTTTTCCAATTAAGGGACAATTTAGTACGGTCAATCCACCTACCCTGCACATCTTTACGTTGTGGGGATGAGACCCATGCAGAAATGGGGAGAATGTGGAAACTCCGCACAGAGAGTGACCCGGGGCCAGGATCGAACCTGGGTCCTTGGCGGCGTGAGGCAGCAGTGCTAACCACTGCCCACCGTGCTGCCCGACCTTGTATGAAATCATAACCAATGCTGAGACAAATAGAGAAGCAATTTTCAATCAGAGAGACACATTATTTTCTTACAGTGGAAGATAGCCACTTCTTAGGGAATGAAATTGAATGACAACAGTCATAATAGTGATTGAGAGAAATTCTAAAATTAATTTGGAAGACTTTAATGTGTTTCTTTACCGGCAAAGGCACTAATCCGCTTGTTCACATGACTAACAACTGTTTGGATAGATTTTAAGGGTTTGCAATGCAGACTAAATGCTCAAAGTATGCACAGATTTCAAATAGTTCTGAGGCATTAACTGGCAATTTACAATTGCCATGACTAAAGTCAGGGAAACTGAGTATAGCTTAGCAACACAATGTGCGTACACAAACATTGCACCCAGTCAGCTTCAATGTCACTACCATAGACATGTTGACAAAAATTTATGAGGAAAATTGACCAAATCAGGTGAACGTGACAGTTGTAGTTACAGAAAGGTGGAAAGCAGGAAATAACTGATTTATTTAGCTAAACCTCTGTATCTTATAGTACATCATGCTTCTACAATGCTCTAAGATAGGTCCTTTAATTTGTCAGTAAAGAGAGTGGTAGAACATATGCATTGCATTTTTGTGAGGACGTAGTGAGGGTAACCAGTGTGGACCACTGGTAAGCAGTTGAAAGCTTTTTACTGTTGTAATTGTGAGCATCATTTGTAAGTGTTTCTGCTTTTATGAGAGTTAATTTGGTGGTGATGGGTAATTGTAAGTATTTGGAGTGAAATTTTATGCTGTCTATGTTGACACCGTCCCCCTTTTCCAACAAGAGCATCATAATGTGCGACAGCGACAAAAAAAAAAGCCTTGCAATATGCTATGACTTATCATCAACCATCACTCATTCTAATGGCTTGAATCTTCCGTAAGGCAACGATCATTGTTAGATTGCCACTTGGTTCGAACATTTCTATGCCTTGACGCTGCACCACATTTCTTGCCGGGTCTTGAGCCCAGCTTCTCCAAGATATAAATGTAGAGTACAGTGTCCATCGGCGGGCTCCATCGCAGCACTGAAGTGTAGGATCGTGGAGGAGTGGGCAGAAACAAGACATGGCCTCTTTTTCCATCACTAGCTGCTATGTGGTAAGCTTAACGGTCCAGTGTGAATGTTAGTGCAAGGTGAATGGATGAATGAGTGATTGAATGAATGAATGAATGGATAAGGTGGTAGGATGGGTAGTGTGGGTGAGGCAAGTAGTAAGGAGGTAGATTGCCAGGCACATAGGGTGGCAGGTGGATGAAGGGCTAGGTTGGCTGGGGGGTCAATGGAGTGAGGTGTGGGGGGGGTCAGTCCAGTGGTCAGGAGGGTAGTCGGGAGGGTCAGCGGGAGTCAATGGGTAGGTGCGAATAATTGGAGGATCAGTTGCCAGGAACTACACGTCGATTTTTTGGTCTAACATTTCCTGAATAACTGTTCAGGTAAGTCGCCCAGAAGTGTCCGAAGTCTTCAACTCTAACTCAAAGGCAGAGACATTCACGGCGGGTCCCAGGGAGCAGGGGAAGTGCCTGTTGGAACTTCAAACTTTCCAGGCAATTCCCACGGAGGCAAGCACATCGTGATTTCTGCAGGATCCTGATGCTCATCTTGGGTCATACATCCGGTCTCAATGATCCAGAGACAGGAAGATCTGGGCTAATATCTTGAGGCACACAATGAGAGTCTGTTGCTTTTTATAAAGGATGTTGAATACGGTTTGGATCACCTTGGAGTAATCCCTGGACAAGCTCAGTTCCTGGGACAGTGAGGAGTAGTCTACACCGTGAACTCTGCAGCCATGCCATCATGTTGGAAACTGTAGCGGATTCCCACTGTAGCCCACCACGACCACCAGCCATATTCGCATACCAGTAACTAACATGTGACTATGACATTTCTGTCCACTATTATTCAGAGGCAGTATACTGTTTAAATTGATTAACATATCCACGGAACGAACAGGAAAGGACTGTCATATGAAAGTGCAAGGCATCTGTCTGCTGATGTCAGTAACAAGGATTTCTACCTTATATCTACTGCAGTACTAGCTCAATACAGCTATCCTATTTTTGCCATCATTTTAATAAAACACTGCTAAGCACCAGACACATCAACAATATAATGATCTAATGTTACCTAACATGTCATTCTGCTCTCTTATGTGCATAAACATGCTGATGTGTCTTGTTGCAGACTGCAAAGGCAATATCACATCCTTACTGCAATTGACATACAGCAATAAATGATATAGTGACTCTCCTAATTTACAATAGGATAACGAGGAATAATTATGATCACAGCTCCAAACACAAGCAGCCAACAACTCTCTCAAAGAGCACACCTGTGATGTGGTAGTCATCCAGTGAAAGGTTCAGACAGACGCTCCCACAAACCAACTATTCTCAGGTTGCAGGTTTTAGCTGTTACACAAACTCTCACCACAGCAACATTACTACAGAGTCTGCACCAGCAGGCTTTCATGTGTTACATTATTATTCTTCTGCACACTCAGAGAAGCAACAGTCACTCTTGTGAGATTATTTATTCTATTCATATTGTCCACAGCATGATCTCATTGGTGAAGGAAAATTTTGCTTCGTATTTTCAGTTTGCTACCAAAAGAGAAGGAAAAAGTTGTGTTTTGATATTACATGCATCTTCTGCACCAATTAAGTCCTTATTGAAAATACTAATCAGTAAAACATTGAAAACATCAGGATCCAACATGTGTCACTAATGGATAATTTGCACATGTTTGCATCACTCGTCTCCCTGATGAGATTTATATTTTTGTGACAGAACTGACAGGAAGGACAATGAAATAGAATAAAGTGAAATGACTGAGATGGGCCTGAATCAAACTTTTACTCACTGTTTTGAAGTCTTTATGAGTACATCGAACTCCCCGGAACTTGCAGTACAGCATCATATCCTTGAGACTGTGACCAACACGATCGTAAAACTCACGCATGTTGAATACCCTTGGTTTGTAATGTGTGAAATCAGCTTTCTTCTTGAGGGCTTTCAGCACAATAGGATCAGCCAACTGGGGGCTCTGGATCTCTAGGTGCACATTGAGCAGTCCCAGGAGCTCGCCAGCATGGTAGAGATCATTTACTGTCAGCTTTGAAAAGCGAAACTCATTCAAGTTGCAGATAGTAACGGCGGGAAAGACCAGGTTGTTTGTGGCCACCTCCTCCAGCTTGGCGACATGCGGGTATGAGAAGTAAAATGCCACCCGCTCTGTACATTCCACCACGAGTAGGCCCAAGGAGCCAATAAATACCACAGTCCACATGAATCGCCGCATGGTCATTGGTCCATAGACAAATATATGCCTGATTCCATGAAGGGATGAATTGTTGGCAAAAACGTGGATACTGGAAGGCTGCAGGCTCCCCACACTGCCTGTGCTGTTCTCCTTCTCATCCATCTCTTTATTTATATATGTATATGTGTGTAATTATACCAATTTTCCAGCTGCTTAGTGCACTGAGAGCTTCAGTTCATCAAACAGTTGTTTTGGTTTTATCCTGAGAGCTCAGCTTTGGCTGGTCTGTGCTGCCCCTTTTGAGTGGAAACAAAAGCTTTCACAGCAGATAGAAGCAAACTCTTGCTTTTGACTTCCACAGCACCATCAAGAAGCCTTCGTCTGTTTGGAAGCAGCGGGGATGGAAAGGCAGGGTGGGAGGGATAAAAGATCCCACCAATCGTAATGAAGATTCTTCAGCTGACAATATTTGCGATGAAACACTCAAACCACGAAGCAGCTTGCAGTCCGTTAGCTCGTGTAAATGCTCTGCTCAGTGTCCACAGGGTTGCGAGCCTTGTAGAGATGATTTATAAGAGAACAGTCCTTTAAATGGATTGCCTGGTTTTCTTTCTCTTATGTTGCTTATTGTTGGACTCCAACCATCCCTGGGCACTCTCCTGAAGCTGCCAGTCTGATCCGAGGCTCCTCGGGCAGTAGGAATGGATTACTGTATCAGAGAGAGAGAGAGAGAGAGAGATAGCAAACAGAAAGGGAAGGAGTGAGGAGGAGAGACAGTCTGCAAGTAAAACAGCAGCAGCAGCAGTAACAACAGCAGAAGGCTCCACAGACTCACAATGAGCACATTAGTTATATTGATACCCCAAGCTTACAAGAAGCTTCAGGCAGAAACAGTACTCCGATGTGAAATAGAAAAAAAAAAGGCAGAACATACAATTTGCATGTCTAAGAACTTTACAGACTAAGGCTTCGAGGAAATAAATTCAGTTTTTAAAAAAATAATAAACCGAATAGTCAGTACTTGATGCTGAGAGCAATTGACATAAGCAAGCATTCATTGATCTGTTGCATCTGGTGCTTGTCCGTGTGGAGTTTCAGGCTACATACATCATCCATTTGAGGGAATCACAGCACCAGCTTCCAGTGGTGCCTGACTAGGGGTTTACCAACCAGCAGAGCAGAGGAGGGGAAGCCTAGATTACTGCGCGTGCAGAGGTATTTTTATATTTTGTGGAGCTTATAGCCATCACTAATAGCATTAAAACAAACCATTCTAAATAAACTGACTGTTTATGCTTGGCCTGAAGTAACCCTGATTCAGGTTTGGTGCTGTCAGTCAGAAATGTTACGCTAACCTCCACAGAGACAAAAACAGCTTTAATTTTGCCATTCTTAATCGATGAAGGTAAGTGATTCTGAGCAGCTGAATAAATGCAGTAGAACTATGCCACACTGAATTCCGGGGGGTGCTCGAGTGAACTTATTGGCTGCATTTAAAACATGGTTCTGAATCCGACATAATTAGAATGATAATGAATTATTACTCCACAAGGAGTCAGTATAAGCAGAGGCTGTTCAATTTGGATGCTACTGTTGGATTCAATCTATTCTTATAAAGAGATAGGATCTCGGATGTGGTTACTCTAATCTCTTCAAACACCAAATATTGTCTCTTTTCATTTGTTTTGGGAGAAACTTTGAGAAATCAAGTGAGGCATCCATTACCCTGTCAGCTTATTGGATTGTGTCATTAAGCTTCCATGCTGTTGGTCACAATGTGGATGTTTTATAAGGACAGTTTAACCCATTGTAATGTACAATCCGCAAATAGGATATTCCTTTAAGGCCAGATGGACTCACTGGTGTAGGTGGGCACATCCTACAATCAATTTTTTCTGTGAAGGTTCCATCAAAGCAGCAGAAAATAACATGCTTTCTTTTGTTCTGCTTTACACATTCTTCAAAGCGCAACAGAAATCTGAATGCATGCCATTTAAACTTTGACAAAACCAACTGAGACTGGTTCCAAGGTGGAGGGGTGCCAACTTCAGAGAATGAAGCAAAGCCAATAAGGATGATTCATACGCAGATTCAAAGCAGCAGCACTGGTTTGCTTGCGGAACACACATTGTACCATTGTTTGCAAGCTCAGGCATTTTACACATCTTACTATGTCTCCGAACATCACCGAGGATAACAGGCACGTAAGGCTGCAGTTATGTTGTATGATCAGCCTGAGACCAGTGTGTTGTCTTGCGTGCATTTATAAGGCTCTGCTTCCTGTAGCTGATATTTTGTCATTGGGGATTGAAGTTATCCACCCACACACCAAACCAAAAGGTCGGGAGGGTCACCTGGAACAAATCACTCAGCTTTAGCTCATTGTGGACTTGATTAAGAATTGGCTCCAGTTGTCCAGCAATCCACTTCCAACATGCCACCGTCAACCACAACATCTCGATAATGGCTTTAATGTAATAAGAATGTGCCAAGGTCTTTCAGAGGAATGCTCTGCAGCAAAATCTGACACCAAACCACATAATGTGATCTTAGGGCAGATGGGAGGTAGTTTATGAGGAGGGAAAGAGATGCAGAGGGGTTTAAGGAGGGAATTCCAGAGCTCAGAGCCGAATCAGCTGAAGGCACAACCACCAAGGCTACAGCAATGAAAATCAGGATGCTCAAGTTGCTAGAATTAGTAGTGCAGGAGTCTCAGAGAGAAGTGCAAGGGCTGTAGGACGTTACAAAGGTAGGGTGAGATAAGGCCATGGATTTGAAAGCAAGGATGAGAATTTTAAAGTCAGGGTGTTACTTAACCGGAAACAAGTAAAGTCAGCAGTACAGAGGTGATGGCGGAATGCGACCTGGTCATGGGCAGTAAAGTTGTGGACGACTTCAAGTTAAAGAAGAGGAGAATATGGAAGAGTAGTATGCTGGCCAGGAGTACATTTGAGTAGTCAAATCTAGATGGAGTTAGGCCACATATCAACCATGATCTCAGACTCAAGGGGCTGAATGGCCCACCCCTGTTCCGATGTAACAAAGGCATGAATGAGGGTTTCAGCAGCAAACAAGCTGAGTCAGACGATGCTGTCGAGATGGAAATAAGCATTCTTAAAGTGATGGCACGCGTATGAGGTCAGAAGCTTTTCTCAGGGATCATCACGGAAAACACTCACAACTGCTTCACATCAATACTAAAAGTGGCATTAAACCTGCATTGTTTGTGTTTGTGTGCATTAAAACATAAGCATCAAACATTCTTGCTGGTCTATTGGGGTGGAAATCAAGTCCCAGAGAATTTAGGAAAGACTGAGGTCCTATTCATGACAACCCTAAGAAAATACTACTAATAATTGGAGCTTAAAAGGGAATCTTACCAGGGATAAAGGAAAGATATTTGTACCGATCAGATTGGAAGTCCCATCATTGTTTAGTTAGGTAAATGGCATTCATGGTGATTAATGGCAAGATTTTAACTCTCGCAATCAAAAGCACAGGGCTACATCGCTGGCTTTGAAAGCAGACCAAGGCAGGCCAGCAGCACGGTACAATTCCCATACCAGCCTCCCCGAACAGGCGCCGGAAAGTGGTGACTAGGGGCTTTTCACAGTAACTTCATTTGAAGCCTACTTGTGGTAATAAGCGATTTTCATTTCATTTCAAAATTCGAATTCAACATGCACGAGAGGAAAAGAGAAATTCTTTACAGAGCAAACAAATAGTGTTGCTATCCTTGTGACCCAAATTAGTACTTTTTCTGTGGTCATCTAAAGGAGACACACAGATCACTGATCAGATAGACGTGTAGATCACTGATTACTCTAACAGCATTGGCCAACCTCACATAATTAATGGAATTGTTTGTTAACAGTTCACAATGTGCATATCTACAGCAGTCAGAAAACTGATGGACCACAGTTTCACATCGCAGTGCCTAGAAAATGTTGATTAAAGTATTGGCCACTCCCTACATTAATCCCTGAATTTCAAATTGCAATTGCCCACAATTTGAAATTCGAATAAATATTTGTTTGAAAATCTAATGAATATTATATTGTTTTTTCACTCCGCATAGATGGAAATAACATTAGAGGCGCGGTCTAACCAAATTGCAACAGAGTCCCGTGTCGAACGCGTTTAGCCGGGTGTTTCTCGGCGCTCTCAGTGCCGAGAAAGACCATGCTATTGAGCGGGACTTTGTTGTAGTCTGGGGCCTCAGCAGGGAACACCCTCCCTAGGCCGCACTTAATCCCATTTCCTGTACTGAGGTGCTCCGCTCACCAGTACTCCGCAGTGCAAGAGAAGATTGGGACACCATTTTTAAATGGTGCCCCGATCTCTTGACTCCCCCCTCGGATTCTACCAAAGCCCCAATTCACCTTAAGGGGGTCGGAATAAATTCAAGAAGATATGTGGGCAGCACGGTAGCCTTGTGGATAGCACAATTGCTTTGCAGCTCCAGGGTCCTAGGTTCGATTCTGGCTTGGGTCACTGTCTGTGCGGAGTCTGCACATCCTCCTCGTGTGTGCGTGGGCTTCCTCCGGGTGCTCCGGTTTCCTCCCACAGTCCAAAGATGTGCAGGGTAGGTGGATTGGCCATGATAAATTGCCCTTAGTATCCAAAAATTGCCCTTAGTGTTGGGTGGGGTTACTGGGTTATGGGGATACGGTGGAGGTGTTGACCTTGGGTAGGGTGCTCTTTCCAAGAGCCGGTGCAGACTCGATGGGCCAAATGGCCTCCTTCTGCACTGTAAAATTCTATGATAATGTATTAAAATTTATGTTTGATACATATATCTATTAAAATTTATGTTTGATATACCAAGTTCAATTTATGGAGATTTTGACTTCAGCAAAATTAAATACAAAATTCAAGTTTCTAATATTTAGACAGCTTTTCTTTCACAAGGGATGCAATATAAAGTCAACCACTGGGAGGGGTCATAACATGCTTGCACGAATCTGTACAAACATTTTCAACATGCAGAATTGCATCATTGCCCTTTTACTTGTGTTGAATGAAGTCCAATGCAAACATCTTAATGATCCCACTATTATATTCCCTGGGACTATAATATGATTATCTCAGCATTTGAATGGTTTCAAGTACTTTGACTTGTTAAATGGTGTGGGCTACCCCAATGACAATCACATTGCTTTGACTGTGTTTAATTGCAGTAGCTGAAGCTACCTTATTGATCTTGGTAAATTCTTACTACTTTCACACAAATATTGTTGTTTTTCCAAAATTGTTTTTAACTATCCCTTCATCATTCTCAATTATCCACCATATGCTTAGTTCAGGAAGGAAATATTTCCATATGAAGTCTAAAACTACCAATTTAGTCACTAATTGGGATGTTTCTAAGCAAATGCTGACACGACTTAATTTTTGGTGTGACGAGAGGTTCTGCAAGCAGAAATTAGGATTCAATCAAAGCAGATTTAAATTGTTCTTTGAGTATTAGATTAATAATAGAATGCATTTCACAATGTTAACGTTCCACTATATTAATTATGGTTTCAAATGACTAAGTCATTTCATTGAGCGCTAACATTGTAAATGAATGTAAATTGTGCCTTTGCATTATGAGAGACTAACAGCTTTGAAATCATACACAAAAGTGTGTGTTATAAAAAACGTATACACAGGTCAAACATTCTGCACCATATTATGTTAACTATAGTAGAATGCACAACACATGTAATTCCTGAAACTGTATAAGAGATTATATATCTCAGGCTATACGTCTAGAAAGGAATGCATTTTATCTATCTCTAAGTATATAATAAAAGGCTTCAAGTCGAAGAAATACCTCATTCCTTTGTAAAACATTTAAAAAATACAGCAGTTCTCCATCGTTCAGGACTATCAATCTCCCTTATCACATGTTTTAAAAATCTGGCTTCTATCAGATTTCAAACTGCCGCTTCTCATCAGATTATCTAACTGCCAATGTTTGATCAGAACAACTCTTTATTTTATATCCCAGATAATCCCTTCCTGGATTTCAGATAATAAATCAATCAAATTCAAAAAGAAGCCGAATCAGTCGTGATATACTTATACATTTAAAATTATGGGTTAGTCTTTGTCTAACATGAGGAACCTCCACATGCCAACCCGTCATCCTGGGGTGGTCCTCAAAGACTCTGAGTGCCCCAGGATGTAGCTTTGTCTACATGAGGCCCAACCTCACCAGGCTTTTTGATGCTGTGAATGAGAGGCAGGACATCCTGTTCGCCAAAGGGATAGGGGGGTCAGCAGAAGGGTCAGCAATGCCACCTGAAGGCAGTGGCAGTGGCTGTCAGTGCGGGCAGCATGACAAGGAGGACCATCGTCCAATGTAGGAAGAAGGCAAACAACCTCCAACAAGCTGCACGGGTGAGTTACCACCTCCCTCCTCGCATTAAGTTCCACCTGCCACCCCTCAAAATCCCCCCCCCCACCATATCACTGGCTGACATCTCGCACCCTCCCCACATGCAATTTATGTGCTTGTTCCTCAGAACACTCAATCACTCACCACCACCAACACTTCATGTCCAGGTGCAGTACCAACATATGCCACCTGCTATAGACACCAGAGAGCCATCAAACTTGTGGCTCACAATGCCCTTCTCTTTGTCCTCGCAGGTGAAGATAGCCCATAATAAACAAGCAAGGGCCAAGATGGGGGGGGGGGGGGGGGGGGGGGGCAGAGTACCAGAGGTTTGAATCCTCACACACTATGAGGAGCGGACCCCAGAAATCGCGGGGTTTGCACTGTGGTGATCTACCACTGTATATATGTGTGCTTGCATTAGGGGATGTATGACAGTACCTATTACAGGTTTTCCGGTAAGCCCCTGCCGGCTAGCTCCGTCCACAGGGAGCAGTATAAATATTCTTAAGTTTCCCTGAGATGCCATTCTACAGCTGCAGCCGAAGGAATAGCATCTCACTGTAATAAAGCCTCTCTTGTACCGAATCGAGTCTTTGTGTGCAATTGTTAGCGCCACAATTTATTACAGTGAGATTTTCCAACATCATGGACATCAGACTGATCACCTGCAGCTGGATCCGCAGTCGCCACATGCCAAGAAAGACTTTAACCACTGGCAGGCTGTTTTCGAGGCCTACATCACCTCAGTGGACCATGCACCATCGGAGGCTCAGAAGGTACAACTCCTATACTCAAGATTGAGCTCCAGCGTGTTCCCGCTGATTCAGGACGCGCCTACCTACGCCCGGGCCATGGAACTGCTCAAAGAGAATTACGCTCAGTCAAAGAACACTCCGTTTGCGAGACATGTACTCTCCACTCGCCTTCAGCAACCGGGTGAGTCAATTGAGGACTTCTGGCGGGGCCTTATCCCCCTGCGCCAGAGAAGTAAGGATCCACCGCCCCTTCACCCAGATGACCTGTCTCAAGTTAGTTGTTCATGTCAGACAAAATGATCCATCCCTCTCACTGATGACATGTCCATTGTCTCGCAGGATCTCCATATGGTGAAGCCAAGCCATCCAGGGAGTTCCTCTCCCTTCACCCAAGAGACCACCTTGGATGAGAGCTCCGAGGAGACCACCATCGAGGTCTCATAGCCAACACCCGCACCTTCCACCAGCACACCTCGGTGGGTGATATTAGTGGACAGGCTTCTGGGGCACAATCTGATGAGCACCACACAGTTGCTGATGCACATCAGGTGGAGGCAGGAACATCGAAGGGAGGCAGCAGTCAAAGATCATCTGGATCCCAGGACTCAGCTGGGTCCCAGCCAGATGCCGAGTGAGAGACTGAGTGGCATGGCAACACCAATGACACTGGTAAGTTGGCCAGAGCCCTCCGGCACCAGGCCATCTAGCGGATGTCCGCCAAGGGAATCAAAGGCCACAGGGCACGGAAGGCAGCAGGTAGGGTTCTGCCGAATTTGAGGGTGAGGCTCTGGAGGTTACATTGGAAGTCCAGGCCCAGTAAAAGTGTCGCACAGAGGTTGGGGAGTGCGTACAGGCGGAAACGGTTGAAGTCAACACCCTATACAGTGAGTTTAACCAGACAGAAGCCCCGGATCGGGACAGAGTGGGATCCGGAGGCCAGGGAGATCCGCTGGTTGGTGGGATGGACCGCGAGGGAGCAGCGCCTTACCGTGTCCGGATGGATGAAACTGTCCGTGCTCCTGGAGTCACTGAGGCACCGTGGCCATTGACAAGCACCGTCGTAGAAGCGGTGGCCAGGCTGCCTCCACCCCTGATGAGCATCCAGGGGACACATCAAAACGTAGCACTGAGTGAGCACTAGGGGTCACTATCTGTAGATAAGTGGAATGGAAATCTGTCACAGTAAAATGTTCACTATGAAAACATGTCACACCTCATACATGTGAAGCCTCTGTCAGGCCTAACTCAGGCCTCTGCAAAGGCGTCATCAGCCATGTCCTCACAGGGTACCCATTGACCTCCACATGCCAACCCATCATCCTGGGATGGTCCTCAAAGACTCTGAGTGCCCCAAGATGTAGCTGTCATGCATGGTCCATGAGTTGTGGGCACACACGTGCATGATTTGGAGGTGGTGGTCGAACATGATCTGAACATTCAGGGAGTTCATTGCTGCAAGCAATGCGAGAGCAGCTTCCGTGGGATTGATTCCAGCAGACATTGTTACATCCTCAAGGAACTGGAGAAGGAAAGAGATCAACAATCAGTTAGGGCTTTCAATCCAGGTCCCTCAAATACCCCAAGCCTCCTTAAGGATCTGCGGGATTTAAACACAGGTCACTGCTTTCTCTTTCCAGGAATTGACACGTGGTGCTTCCCCTGACTGAGACAGCAGGTGTATAGCTCCTTCTGAAAATAATTACTGTTGTAACACACCTGGACAATAGGCAATACACCTGCTGGCTCGGTCAAGGGAAGCACCACATGTCAATTCCTGGAAAAAGAAAGCACCTGTGTTTAATCCCCTCAGATCCTTGAGCTGCAAGTCATTCATTCATTTCCCTCACTGGGCTGCGATTGAAAGATTCTACACACACACACACACAAAACACAGATGCAGCCTGGCTTCACTCATCGTCTTTCATGGTAGAGTACCTCTGAAGGGCTCTAACTACAATGTTTACAAACATCAACCACTTCAAAGTGAGGTCAATGCATTCAATTCACCCCCCTTCACGTTTGAGTGATTTTGAAGTGCTCAGCTGGAAATTGACAGCACTTAACTCTCTAACAATCGGTGGCAAATCACCTCCGGCGGGAGACCATAGTCTCCCAAACGGAGAATTCTGCATAAGGAGTGTGAAGTGCTATTACAACAAGGCTAATTCCTCATTTGAAATAGCCTTCAACCCTGAAGCTGCTCACAGTTAAAGGGAGTGAAACTGAATTTCAGGAGAGGCTGCAGCAGGGATCTGTCCTGTAAGAGTTTGGTGGGACAGCCAGGCTAAAGCTGCGGTTGCCCCTGTTATGGGTGTCCACAATATTCAAAGATGGCTCGAAGGTCTCACAGATGCAAACCCCCCCCCCCCCCCCAGCCCAGGGGTGACCCCTGAACACCATAGCCCCCTGACCAAGTCCAACCCCCCTGAGGGACCCCCAACCCCCCTGAGGGCTTCCATCTCCAACCCCCCCCCCCCTCTGCCCCCCCCCCCTTACCGAGCACTAGGGTTGCAGCTCCATACCAGAAAATGGAAATGGCTACTCACCTCCACCTCCTCACTTCCCATCAGTAGTCATGGCGCGAGAATCAGCGTATTTGAAAAGGAGTACTAAACGACGTGAGTGCTCGCTGGGGAGACAGGTAATTCCCGGCACGCTGCTGCATTCAACATCAATCTCGTTAATGAGATTGAGATGAATGCAATGAGAGTCAATGATATTCTCGCTATTTCTGGCCGCAATCCGAAACTCGCCATCAGGATCAGGGTGAATTGCAAAATGGTTTGCAACAATGATACATTCTCAAGTCGAAGTTCTGTGGTCGGCGTTGAAGTGTGAGTGATTTCCGCTGGGTGGAGGGTGTGAGTGGGACAGGATGGCTAAAAATACCTGATCTTGTTGCTGAGCTAATAACATATGCATCCGCAAGGATCTCGCCAATTCTCAAAGTGGAGCAAACAGGAAGTCCCTGCCATTACCTCATAGGGTCTAAGGTTTGGGCACCATTTTTTTAAAAATTTAGAGTACCCAACTTTTTTTTCAATTAAGGGGCAATTTAGCGTGGCCAATCCACCTACTCTGCACATCTTTGGGTTGCGGGGGTGAAACCCATGCAGACATGGGGAGAATGTACAAACTCCACACGGACAGTGACCCAGGGCCGGGATTCAAACCCAGGTCCTCAGCGCCGTGAGGCAGCAGGGCTAACCACTGAGCCACCGTACCGCCCAGGGCACCATTTTTAAAGGGCACCATGGACAACCATTCACTCACTGCAGGCCAGGAGCTGCGGAGTCTCCTAATCACACACAGTACATCCCAGGGCAGACAACGTGTGGCCCCATGATTCAGCGAAGCCTGCCTGCACATTCTCTCCCAGGCTGTATAGGAATGGAAGGAGGTTTTGTTTCCCCAATGATGGCAATAGGAGACCATCCTATCTTACCTCAGTGGCCTGGGCCTCACAATGGAGGTTAATATCCATTGTGGCAACACGGTAGCACAGTAGTTAGCACTGTTGCTTCACAGCACCAGGGTGACAGGTTCGATACCCGTCTTGGGTCACTGTCTGTGTGGAGTCTGCACATTCTCCCTGTGTCTTCGGGATTTCCTCTGGGTACTCCGGTTTCCTCCTACAAGTCCCAAAAGACGTGCTGTTAGGTAATTTGGACATTCTGAATTCTCCCTCTGTGTACCCGAACAGGCGCTGGAGTGTGGCGACAAGGGGCTTTTCACAGTAACTTCATTGTTACTGTAAATGTTAATGTAAGCCTACTTGTGACAATAAAGGTTATTATTATCATATAGCCCACTGGAGAACTGCCCTGTAGGACTCAGCTATTTCATGCTCTCTATGCTCTATCAGTTATCATCTTGCTTCTTAATCACTTACTGGGGAGGACTTAGGAGCTAGCATAAGCACACATGCTCCTGAACTCTTCATGCATCCATTGGGATGGCACTCAATCCTTCTCTTTCTGTAGGACAAGAGCATACACAACAGGAGAGAGCCGGCCAAGATCAGCGGAGACATCCAAATCCTCATTCCTTTCGACGAGGAGGCTACCTGTGGAGCAGCAGGACTGTGTCTGCACTGAAGGTGAGAACGGACTCTCCCATGGGAGACAGTGAGGATGCCTCCAGTCAGTAGTTGTCAGATCTGCCAACAGAGTAAGACATTGCTTTAATAGCCTCCTTAGGCATCCAGTAAATCTTTTTCGCCATTCCAGATACCAGCAAGAAAAGTATGTGTGTGTGTGGGGGGTGGGGGCGGAGGTGAGGAATAAGGGAGACCAGCCACAAATCATCCCCAACCCGACCTCTGAGGATAGTGCCTTAGGGGATGCACCTTCACTGTGCTTACCTGCACCCTCCACCACGCTGATACATTCACCTCGGTAGGTGCACATTCTAGAATAGACGCAGGGTCAGATCCTGGTGGGCATCTCATTGACACAGGTCAACGGCTGGCCAAGGAAGTGGCAGCCGAGACATGTGACACGATGAAGACTGCTTAAGACCAGGTTCCTGGTCAGCTTCATGAAGACGATGGCCATCTGGACCAGGCCATCAAAGACACATTGGAGATGCAGTGACAGGCAAGGGAAAATCAGGCAGAGATGCCAGAAGCCATGAACAGACTGTACTGAAGGTTGGAGGAGTTCTTCCACTTCGTGTCTGCTGTTGTGGTTCTGAGTAAGTGAGCACTTATCTGCCTCCATGGAAAAGATGGCAGCCACCTTGGAGACCAGGTCCATCAGAATATGGGTGACATATGTGCGCTCGGATATGCTCTAATCTTGGGTGCAGTGCAGCAGAGGCATGGTGAGGGGGTGATTGTGGCAAGGAGGGGTGGGGGGAGTGGTAAGGCACCTCAACATTTCTCCAGTTACCCTTTTTCCTCAAGGAGTCAAGGAGGTGCCATCAGGCTCCTAAAGCCAGGCACCCCTGGACCTTCATCCCAATACACGCCAAGGGTTCCCTGTCGCTGCACCTCCCTTATGTCAGCAATTCCAGCAAGTCAGCCCGAGGAGGTTCCACTTTCACCTGAGCAGGAGACCCTTACCAGGTCAGAGAGCTCTTGGCTTAGACCACCAGAGGACGCCTGCTCAAGTCAGCGCAATCAGTAAGGCATAGCAGGAGATAGGCTGCCTCCACATCAGGGCCGGGATTCTCCCCTACCTGGCGGGATGGAGTGGCAGGAACCTTTAGGGGCCAAGCCCTCACCTTGAGGGGCTAGGCCAGCGCTGGAGTGGTTGCCATCCCGCCAGCTGGCGTGGAAGACCTTTGGCGCAGGGGAGGGGGTCACTTCTGCGTCGGCCATCGCGGAGGTTAATGGCCGACGCGGAGGGGAAAGAGTGCCCCCACGGCACAGGCCCCCCCACGATCGCGGGCCTGGCCACCGTGGGGCCAGATCGCCCCACGCCCCCCCCCCCCCCCTCCCCCCCCCCCCCCCCCCCCCCCCCAAGGATCCCGGCCACGCCGCCAGTCCCGCCGGTAAGGTAGATGGTTCGATCCACGCCGGCGGGACCGGCATTACAGCAGCGGGACTTCGGCCCATCATGGGCCGGAGAATTGCCGGGGTGGGGGGGGGGGGGGGGGGGGAGCCGGCGGGAGGTCGGAGAATCCAGCCCCGGGTCTGGAAATTGGAGCTTCACTGAGACATAATAACAGAAAAAGAAAGATAAAGGAGTTTTGAAGGCACACAGGTGGCACTGGTGTACAACCATTGTATAGACTTTTGCCATTTGTAAGTGTATGTTTAATTGCACTGTGTTCAGGTTTGCTGTATTCTCATGATGCCACTAGTTGTTGCCATGGTTGCAGCAAATTAAAGGCATTGCCCTTTGTTCCTAATCAGATTGCAATGTGTTATTCTCACGATGCACTGTTTATTGTCTCGCATCATCAGTAGCGTCATCATTGAATATTCCGACATGAATATGTTTAAGCCTTGACCATCATTCGTAAATGTGCAGCCAAGGATGAATCAAACAACCCAGCAGGCATTGTTCAGCCGGTTTTGAGCCCTCGGAGAATGTTGTCTGCACAGTGCTTGCAGTGACGTTTTTCCACGTCATGCTAATGCCCAGATGTGAGATCTCTGGAAGATGCAAAGAGGCCTCAAGGAAAGTTAGACAGGCTAAGTGAGTGGCAGGGAACATGGCAGATGGAGAATGATGGTCAAATGCATGAGGTTTTCTAATATGGCCTGAGGAATAGCAATTCAGTTTTTCTTCGATGGTGAAATAATGAGAATAGTGGACAGACAGCCAATGGACTTGACTATCCTTGTCCAAAAGTAACTGTGAGTCAACATGGACGGGTAGCGGGAAAGTAATGCAACTTGTCAAGTTTCCTTTGATTGAAAGAGAGATAGAGTGTGGGGTAGTAAAGAGGTCTGACAGCAGTTGGCTGCAGCCTTCATGAGATCTCACCTGCAGTATTGTTTGTTTGTTTCCTTACCTACTCAATATAACTCACCCAATATAACCATTCCTCTTCCCTTTGTCACCCTTAAACCTCCCACCACTCCACGCCCCAGTTAGCCTTGAAACTATAACTATCACCTTTCACACACCTTCTCTCCCTCTGAGCCTCCATCCGTTATCGTCCCCATGCCTGCCCTGATACTTATCCCTGCCTTTATCCAAGCCATCGGTTTCAACCACTCCCATTAATTTCTCCCTGCCCCAGTGAAACATTCAGGTGGCAGACTATTACCCTGGACTACCATTCTACACTCCCCATGCCCCCACTCTCACTGTGACTCTTCCCTCCACTGCCCAGGACCCTCAGTTCAGTCCCTAGGATAACACCATAGACAACACCGGCCCTAGCCTCTAGGACCATCTCTTTACCACCATCCCTGTTAGAAACACCCTCTCGAATCAAACCACAGCACTCCCAGACTCAACAAACAAGACTCTTCCCTCCATCCCAAATCCCTGCAACGTCCCATTCACTCACTGCCTCCTAATCTATCCAAGACAGTTTGTCTTCCTTCCGTAGACAACCTCCTACCCTTTTCCACAAAGGGAGGAACCCTCTCCCTCCCACCTTTCCTCACAGGTGGGGTGGGGCCCTCACTCCCACTCTTCCCCACAGGAGGGAGGAGCACTCCTTTCCCTGACCTGCCTCCACCCAACCCTGCCCCACCCCTCCTCAGCTTGCCTCTTCTGTCCAGCCTCCGCTGCACCCTTCCCTCCTTTGCCAGTCATCCTGCCTCTGCTTCAAGCCTCCATGCAGCTTGGCCTGCTGGCACCCATTCTCACTCAAGAGGCTGCCATTTCTGAGGGGTCCCCAAGAATTCCGAAGCAATGGCTACTTACATGAAAGTTCTGGGACAAGTCAGCCCCGACATATTTTGTTGGGAATCTCGAACCGCCTTTAACATTACCTTGAAAGAACATAGAACATGCAGTGCAAAAGGAGGTAATTCGGCCCATCAAGTCTGCACCGACCCACTTAAGCCCTCACTTCCACCCCTTCCCCATAACCCAATAACCCTTCCTAACCTTTTTGGTCACTAAGGACAATTTATCATAGCCAATCCACCTAACCTGCACGTCTTTGGACTGTGGGAGGAAACCGGAGCACCCTTTTGTATCCCGTCGTAGATGTGAATGATCTCATTTATTATACATGGGGTGGGGGGGGGGGAGCTTAATTCTGGCAAAGTGGCCTTTTAATGAGCCTACTTGAGGTGGGCAAAAGGGCTTCCCGACATATTTTGTTGCGAATCTCGAACCGCCTTTAACATTACCTTGAAAGAACATAGAACATGCAGTGCAAAAGGAGGTAATTCGGCCCATCAAGTCTACACCAACCCACTTAAGCCCTCACTTCCACCCCTTCCCCATAACCCAATAACCCTTCCTAACCGTTTTGGTCACTAAGGACAATTTATCATAGCCAATCCATCTAACCTGCACGTCTTTAGACTATGGGAGGAAACCGGAGCACCCGGAGGAAACCCACGCAGACACGGGGAGAACGTGCAGACTCCGCACAGACAGTGACCCAACGGGGAATTGAACCTGGTACCCTGGCTCTGTGAAGCCACAGTGCTATCCACTTGTGTTACCATGCTGCCCGAGAACATGGGGCGGAAGTCTCCGCTCCCGCGATAAATCGGGAAGGCTGTCGTGAACTCGGCCGAGTTTCATGACGGCCTCGGAGGCTGCTCCTCTCACCTTATTCACCCCCACCTGGGGGGCTAGGAGTGGCACTCCGTAACTCTTGGCCGCCGGGCCTTGACGCTTGCGTCAAGGCGGCGTGCCGAGAATGATGCGACGGCGGCGCCTAAGTGACGTCAGCCGCGCATGCGCAGGTTGGGCGGCAACAACCCGCGCATGCGCGGCTGACGTCAAGACGGCTGATGGCTCAAACCCACGCATGCGCGGTTGCCGTCTTCCCCTCCGCTGCGCTGCAAGACGTGGCGGTTTGATCTTGCGGGGCGGTGGAGGGGAAAGAGTGCGTCGCTTTGAGACGCCGGCCCGACGATTGGTGGGCACCGATCGCGGGCCAGTCCCCTCCCGAGCACGGCCGTGGTGCTCACTCCCCTCTCCGCCCCCCCCCCCCCCCCACAAGCCTCAAACCAGCATTTGCCGCCCATGTTCATGACGGCAGCGACCCGGTGTGATTGCCGCCGTCGTGAACCGGTCGGGAACGGCAGGCCGCTCGGCCCATACGGGCCGGAGAATCGCCGGTCGCCATGATAAAGGGCGAGCGGCAATTCTTCCAAGCGGGGGGTGGGAGAATCGCGGGGGACGCCAGGGGGGCGTGTCGTGAGTCGTCCAGCCCTCCCGCGATTCTCCCACCCGGCGTGGGGAGCGGAGAATTCCGCCCATGTGTGCTCGAGTTCATCCCATTATTGGGAAACTGGGCCGGGATTCTCCCCGAACCGGCGGGTGGGCCGTACCGGTGCCACAGAGTGGCGTAAACCATTCCGGCGTCGGGCAGCCCAGAAGTTGCGGAATCCTCCTCACTTTCAGGGGCTACGCCGGTGCTGGAGTGGTTGGCACCAACTGCCGCCGAAGGGCCTCCACCGGCCGGCGGGAGGTGGCGCATTTGCGGGAGCGCCAGCGTGTTGTGCCGCATGCGCAGAACCACTGTCGTGATCCCTGGGCATGCGCAGGGGATTTCTTCTCCGCGCCAGCCATGGGGGAGCTTTACAGAGGCCAGCGCGGAGGGAAAGAGTGCCCCCACGGCACAGGCCCGCCCGCAGATCAGTGGGCCCCAATCGCGAACCAGGCCACCCGGATCCCCCCCCCCCCCCCCCCCCCCACCGCCCCGAGGACCCCGCTGACCGCCCTCAGAGCCAGGTCCCGCCGGTATGGATCGTGTGTATTTCACACCGGCGGGACTGGCCGAAAACAGGCGGCCACTCAGCCCATCGCTGTGAGGGCCACCGCCAATGGCCCACGACCAGTGCAACGTGATCCCCGTCCCCGCCAAAAAACGGCGCTGGAGAATTCGGCAGCCAGCATCGGAGCAACGGGGTGGGATTCACGCCGGCCCCGGGCGATTCTCCGAATCGGTGGGAGAGGGGGTTGGAGATTCCAGCCAAAGATTTTTGGTTTATGTCAAATTAAGTTCCCCTGCCCGCCATCCTTCCTGTTGCTGATTGGCCTGATAGGTTCCAGACGATACTCCAAAATTACTTCATTGGCTGAAAAGCACGTTGAGATATCCAGTGGTGATAAAAAGTGCTATTCTTTCTTCAATTCCTCTCTTCCAGCAAAGATACTGGCATTAAAGTCTGTGTAGAACTGGTACAGCCTGGGTAATTGACCCCTTTAGCTGAGTCAGGTGTTTGCCAAGTGGTACATAGAGGCGGAGGGATGGGTGGCATTAGAAATCTCCATAAGCTTCAGTGGATATTATGTTCTTTTGAAGAGAAATCTGCGAAAGCAAAATTAGGTGAGAAATACTTAATTCTGGTCATAGGTGGGCTATAAATTATAGACTTTTGTTTGGCCTCACACAGGAGAGGCAGAGATGCTTCAAGAGGTTACATTTCCTCCAATTAAATATTGGGAAGACCAAAGTTATAACCTTCAGCTCAAACTGTGTTTTTCAGTTATCGCCTCCATCCCTCTCCCGGTCAACTGCCGAAGCATACTTTTTACAACTTTGGTATTATGGAGATGAGCTTCCAAACATGTATCCATCCCATCATGAAGACTTCTCATTGCCATCTCTGCAATAGCATGTAACTCGGCCTGTACCTCCTCACCGCATCTGTTGCTAAAACCCCAATCCCTGCATCAGTTTCCCTAGATTTGTCTATTGCACTGCACTTCTGGGAAGCCTCCCACATTCATAAACTTAAGGTCATCCACATTTCTATTCCCCATGTACCTACTCATAAGAAGTTTTATTTACCCTTCACTGAATTACATTGGCTCACAGTTAAGGAACGCTTGGATTTCAAAATTCTCATCCCTGTTTTCCAACTTCTTCATGACTTCCCCTGTCTGCATCACTGTAATTGCCTCCAGCCTCTCGGAGATATCCGCGCTCCTCGGGTTCTGGCCTCCTGAGCATCTCCAGATTTAATTAATTCACCACTGGGGTCCATGTCTTCAGCTGCTTTGGCCTTAACCTCTGGAATCCCCTTCTTAAACCGTTCCAATGTTCTACATCTCTTCTCTCTGTTTGAAACACAGAAACGTAGAAAATAGGCCATTTGGCCCTTCGAGCCTGCTCCACCATTCAATATGATCATGGCTGATCCTCTATCTCAACACCATAATCTTGAGCTCCCCCCATACCCTTTGGCACCTTTAGACTCTGGAAATCTTTCGATTTCCTTTTTAAATATATGACGCTCCTCAAAGGTTCTCACTTTGACCATGCTTTTTATTACTGATCCTAATATCTCTTTACACATCTCAATGTCAAACTTTGCTTTATAATGCTCCTGTGAAGTGCCAGGGGCTGTTTTATTATGTTAAAGGTGATATATAAATACAAGCTTTTGGTGTTTCAGTTGGGTACAATTTTGCACGTAGCTGACTTGTGCGCAATCATGGAATAGTCACACAGTGGTTAGCACTGCTGTCTCACAACGCCAGGGACCCAGGTTCAATTCCAACCTCGAGTAATAACCGTGGGTGGAGTTTGCACATTCTCCCCATGTCTGCGTGGGGTTTTCCTCCAGGTGCTCTGGTTTCCTCCCACAGTCCAAAGGTGTGCACATTGGGTGGACTGACCATGCTAACTTTGTCCCTTAGTGTCTAAAGTTTGGATGGGATTATGGGGTTGTGGGGAGCAGGGGTGTGTCTGGGTGGGATTCACTTACGGGGGGTGGGGGAGGGGTCGGTGTAGACTTGATGGGCTGAATGGCCTCCCTCTGCACTGTAAGGATTCTATGATTAGGTCAAAGAACCTTTTCTCATTTCATGTTGTATTAGGTATCGCACGCGCCATCGGCAGGTACTGGTGTTAGAGTGTAGTCAAAGGAATTTTACCCTCCCTGAAGCAATCCTTCCATTTACTAGACTTGAAAGGACGCTTGATTCTAAATTTTGGCTGTCGAAGGTTGCTAACCCTTGAGCTGCTAACTGAGATTCAAAATGTTTGTGTTTATCACAGCATAATTGTGTTTACTACAGCAAATATTTATTGCCTGTCTTTTGCAAAGTGAGTGCAATTATCACAGCATGTGTGTTTAGCACAATGAATCTGTTTATCAATGTGTGTGTTAATCATCCTGTGTGAGATAGTCACAGCATTGGTACTGAGCTCAGTAAATTTGTTTGTCACAATATATGAGTTTATCAGAGTGCTTGTCATCACTGTGCTGCATTTATCACAGAGGACGGCTGTCAAACCATTTTTAGTCAGTTCATCATAATGTGTATTGACGCTATATGTTTCAGGAGGGATGGGGTGGTGGAAGGAAGGAATGTCAATCTACTCCCACTTTCTCCTGGAACAGAAATGGAAATTGGGACAAAAAACTTGAAACAATCAACTGATCTTGAAGGTAATACGAGTGATATTGGGAGATCCCATTGTGATATAAGCATATCTGGAATAGCAAAGGTTAATGTGGGACTGGGAACGTGTACAGCACACATGGCTGATGTAAAGAGACACATGACCTGAGACTAGAGAGAGTCATGGACCTGTGTAGAAGCAAGCATGGTGTTAGCTCAGAACGTGGGCTATAACCTGTATGTGTATATACATAGTTCTGTGTAATTAATAAACACTTAATGTTCAACCATACACAACTCTATACCTCGATGTGAGACTTACTGAAACAGACATAAAACATCGTGGCAGCTAATGGAAAAACCCAGAACTTAGAAGCTGGAGCAAAAATTCTAATGCTGGAAAATTAATGGAGGCGCATTCTGGCCTCACTGAAAGCACCTTAAGTGAAGACGCAGTGAGAGATCAACCAAAGGAAGCTCCATTGCAAACTTGGAAGCAGAAAGGCAGAAGGTAAAACTCCACTGTGTAGCCAAGGCCTGCACAAGATCTCATGGAGGTCCACTGTGAACACTCACAGAGTGCAGAGTCAAAGGGGCGAGCAGAAAATTCAGTCCCAAGCCAGGAGTATAAGTTTCATTGCTATATAAAAGGTCAGAGCAGCCCGTTCCAGAAATCACTGTGGTCAGTCGGGGCTCAGAATCAGCGCCACACCATGTGGAAAATTTCCATTGGAAAACATCTGGAAATCCTCCGATATCACAGGGAAGGCGCAGAATAGTCACTGCACAAAACTAAAGACAGAGAGGTCAGGGCCGCCAGGGAGCTGTCCGAATTGTGACAAGTGTGGGATGACTCTTTGAAAAATTGGTTACCGCAGTGCCATCTTTAAAATCTGCACAGCATTTAAAGCTATATTCCCCTGAACCATGGACAACAAATCAACATTACAGATCAATTTGGACCAATCCAAGGACCAGACTAAGCACAAAATTGGGAGGTTTGACAGGAAGGATTCTTAAGATGCCCATAGAATCCCCACAGTGCAGAAGGAGGCTGTACAGTCCTTCGAATATGCATCGAACCTCCGAAAGAACATTCTACCTAGACCCAATCCCCAGTCTTATCCCCGCACATTGATCATGGCCAATCCACCTAACATGTACATCATTTGGATTGTGGGAGGAAACCAAACCATCTGGAGGAAACCCACGCAGGCATGGGGAGAACATGCAAACTCCACAGAGACAGTCACTCAAGGCCGGAATCAAACCTGGGTCTCTGGCGCTGTGAAGCAGCAGTGCTAACCACTGGGCCACCATACCGCCCTTAGCTTCAGGAGAAGATAAAAAGTAAGAAGCTGAACAAGTGAACATACTACTTTATTCAATAGATCTGGTAGCTGATGATTTTGATGGGAGGCAAGGAATAAACAAATTCTAATAAACAAATTCTCAGATTAATTTGATGTGAAGCTCCAAAATCATTCAATACAAATTTTAATTCTAAAAAAGCAACAAAATGTTGGTGCGAATGAAATTCAATAAATGTGTCCAGCAACCTTGAGAACTAACTGACACCTTTCTAAACAAATTGCACAGATTGGCTGAAGGCTGTAACTACAGTGATCGTAAGTCAGAACTCATAAAGGGTAGAATTGCTGTTCGAGTGGCTGACGGTGCATTTTCAGACTGACTACAGGCCAGGTAAGATCTGTCTCAAGAAAAGACAATCAAATAGACAATCTGAGGAACAGTTAGTGTTGAGGAATCAAGGAAACTGCAGAAGGACTTGGCCAGGCCAGGAGAGTGGGCAAATAAGTGGCAGCTGCAATAAAATGTGGAAAAAAGTGTGAGGTTTTGTTGTGCACTTTGGGAGAAAGAAGAGTCATAGATTATTTTCGAAGTGGGAAAAGGCTTCAGAAATCACAAAGAGACTTCGGAGTCCTAGTTGAGAATTCTCTTAAGGTTAACATGCAGATTTAGTTGGCAGTTAGGAAGGCAAATGCAATGCCAGAATTCATGCCAGGAGGGCTAGATTACAAGTGCAGAGATGTACTGCTGAGGCTGTATAAGGCTCTAGTCAGACCCCATTTGGAATATTATGAATAGTTTGGGCCCCATGTCTAAGAAAGGTTATGCTGGCATTGGAAAAGGTCGAGAGGAGGTTCACATGAATAATCCATGGAGTGAAGGACCTGTCATATGAGGAATGGTTGAGGACTCTGGGTCTGTACTCGATGGAGTTTCGAAGGATGTGAGGGGGATCTTATTAAAACTTACAGAATATTGAGAGGTCTAGATAGCGTGGACATGGAGAGGATGTTTACACTAGTAGGAGAATCTAGAAGCCAAGGGCATAGCCTCAAATTGAAGGGACGATCCGTTAAAACAGAGATGAGAAGGAATTTCTTCAGCCAGAGGGTGGTGAATCCATGGAACTCATTGCCGCAGAGGGTTGTGGAGGCCAAGTCACCGAGTGTCGTTTAGACAGAGATAGATAGGTTCTTGATTAATAAGGGGATATGGGGTTATGGGGAGAAGGCAGGAGAATGGAGGTGAGAAACATATCAGTCATGGTTGAATGCAGAGCAGACTTGATGGGCCAAATGGCCCAATTCTGCTCATATATCTATGGTCTTATGCATCTACCAAAAGTACCAATACATTTTGTGAGGTGAAAGTAAGCCATGACACAGAGCAACCCCAACCGGACACTTGATCAAGCAACAAAGGGGCAGAGAGACTCTGGGGTTGTGGTGGGTCACATGTGGCTCACCAGCTATATAGTGTGGCCCATGAGGCATCTTGTTGACTGTTGACCACATGTAGGGGTTGCCAGATTCCACATAGCTTTTTTTCCTACCGGTTTGACTATCGTGATAAGTATATAAAACAAGGACACATGTAGTGAGGTGCGTTCTGATTGCACACAACATTGACTATGAGAGCCCTGTCTTCCCCCTGTGTCCAATCAAAGCATAAAAGCTTTCGGTTTTACCATTTGACGTTGATGACAGTTCTAATAATATATGAATTATTAGGCATTTTCTATAACTCATTATGAAATTTCTGGCATCTATTAAATGTATTCAATCTTATTAATGGGGTCATGGCTAGTGAGCATGCCCAATTTCAATCTTGTGGCCCACTGAGCTGAAAGAGGGCCACTCATGCAGCCCACTCACTCGCCTAGATTGCCCATCTCTGCTCTAAGCCAAGGAACGCAACACCAAAACAGACCACAAGAGTGTGGGAAACCATATCAGCGCCATGTAGCCATTCAGAGCGGAGAACAGCGGCCGAGGCCGCACTTAGTCCCGTTTCCTGCACAGGGGAGCTCCGCTTGCCGGAACCCTTTGTGAAGTCCAGCACTGAACAGTGCTCACCCAAGGTTTCCAAGGCGAGGAGGGTGTTAGATCCCACACCTTGCATAGATCTCTGGAATGCATATTAGAGTGAGACAGCTTGCGTCACTCTAATATGCAGACTTGCCAGAGAGTGATCCCGCTCACAATGTGCAGGATTCACATTGCAACGAGTCACGAGATTGCAATAGATTTTGCGAGGTGTGGCGAGCGGGTAGATCTTGGAAGAGGCATCTCCTAGCATCTAACAGTTGCGCTGCTTAGACCTCACCCTTAATGTTCAACATTCAAGACTCAGATCCTCTTTGTGAGGCCATCCGAACAGGCATACAATGTACAACAGTTCTGTCAAAAATAATAGTTATCCTATCATTGCATTGAGTTTGGGGCTTTTTTTCATGAAGCATGTGAAGTTGATATGTTGTTTATTCCCCTGTTTTGCACTGTTTGTAAAGAAAGTTGTTCAAGTAGCTCACACTGTGAGGATTTAAGGGTAGAGTGGAGAAGCATACATAACACATTATTTGGAATTTCAAGGCATTACAGCTCAGATGAAAGTCAATTCTAACGCTGTCTGCAACCACTTTATTGTAATGCAATGAATGAATTTTATGCACTCACTGCAAGTTTATTCAGTTTGTACAGGGTCTACTGAGTGTTAATGCTGATAACAGTTGCCATTTGTTACCAATGTTGCTTAACTGTCAATCACTCAGGCCATGGGAGACTAGCAGTGAGTAACGTTTTCCGTGCAAAACTTCCTCAAGCTTATCAAACTTAGCAACATTTTAATTATGGGCAATCAAATCGCCGCAACACGTTCTGAGATGCTCAAATAAGACAAATTGATTTGGTAATAGTAGGCGAACAAAAAGAACTACCAAAATTACAGTCGGTATAGAATAAAGAGCTAGCTGTCCACAGAGAGTAGAAGACAGTGTAAGCTATTCCTCACATGGTCTCTCTTGTATTACTAAATAAATAGAGTGCAGATTTTGCACCATGCCTGCTGTATAAAATATAACGCAGGTTATTCATATTACAGAATAGAGCACAGACTGTTCAATATATATGATATTATCACTCTTGATATGGAATTAAGAGCAGTTATTGCTCTTAAAATGTATAATAAAAAGTATATACACACAAATGTTGATAAACTTTGTGCTATATTTTTCACCCCCACAGCAACGGAATCACATTGGCATGTCTCTGATCTGGGGGCTTACAGAATTCTCTGTCCGACCTTGAACTAAATGAGATTTTAAACCATAACTATCTTATAAAGTTCTGTGTTTGTAACACTGCCTACTGAATATATTACATAGAACATAGAACATAGAACAGTACAGCACAGAACAGGCCCTTCGGCCCTCAATGTTGTGCCGAGCCATGATCACCCTACTCAAACCCACGTATCCACCCTATACCCGTAACCCAACAACGCCCCCCCCCCCCCTAACCTTACTTTTATTAGGACACTACGGGCATTTTAGCATGGCCAATCCACCTAACCCGCACATCTTTGGACTGTGGGAGGAAACCGGAGCACCCGGAGGAAACCCACGCACACAGGGGGAGGACGTGCAGACTCCACACAGACAGTGACCCAGCCGGGAATCGAACCTGGGACCCTGGAGCTGTGAAGCATTTATGCTAACCACCATGCTACCCTGCTGAGACATGAGACATTTGACATGAGACATTTGTTCCTACTGTCATGTGAGAGTACGTTTAAGAAATGGATGTTTAAGCAATGTACCTTGAAGAAAATAGTGATGTCAGAGAGTGGGTGGAGCTGAGCTCAGTTCGGCCATTTTAGGGTTAGTTCTGGGTTTTAGTTTCAGTTTGAGACAGCAGCTTGGGTGTGACTGTGTTTTTGGCTGTGAGCTGCATGAAGAAAAAGCAAGGTGCTGGAGCTGAAGTCAACCAAGCTGATATATCTCTGCCATCCAACAGAAAATATATATTAACTGTGACCTGGTGTGTTACTGTTTTTGTGAAGGTGAAGTCTTTTGGATGTGTAAAGGAACAGTTTGCAGTATTGGGTAGTGTTGTATTATTTTCGGGGTTATCTTTGAAGTAAGGGGTGTTAAGAGATCCAATGTTTATTTAAAAGGTTAATTTGAGTTCATGGAATAAACATTGTTTTGTTTGAAAAAATCACGTGACCATAATTGTAATACTACACCTGGGGAACACGCCGTGTGCTTCAAAAGCAACAATCCATTAAAGGTGGGGGTTGGTTGAACTCCATGATACATGTTGGAGTTAAAGTTCTGTGTTTGTAACACTGCCTACTGAATATATTACATGAGACATTTGTTCCTACCTTAAAAATCAATGCCGTTCATACCAATAATGGCAAGCATTATGGTGTCAATATGATTCATCCACTGTAAGTATTGGATGGTAAAACCATCATTGGATTTGACAATCCCTCCAGACGATTTAAAGCGTATCTTGAAAGTTGCACTAAAGTGTGCTGACGTAATTTATTTGAATGTATTTGTTGAATCATCACCTTATTAGGCATTAATTTTGAAAGGAATTTATAAGGCAATGGCAGCAGTTCAGGAACTTTACAATTAACTGAGGAAATCTGTAGGCAGGAACAACTGCTGCTGACTCTGAAACATTGGTGACCTTGAAATCTTTTATTGGGAAATGAGTTCTTTTGTTTGGTTTCATCCATTTTATGACTTAAAGTTCAGGATATTTCAGAAGATTTCGAATGCCTTCCATGTGTAATGAAGCTGCAAAGAGTTTATTGAATTGTTGGAAGTAGTTGGAGTGGTTAATTCATCATAAGTGGCATTTTGATTGTAAAATGGGCCGTGTTCATTGCTTATAATAGATGCTGCCTGTTGTGAGTGTTGTGAGTGTGGGCAGTATCAGTTGTGTAACAAGTTGAGAATTATACTGATCAATTAAATAGCTAATAAGAGCAGAGTGGTCAATAAACATCTAATTTTCAACCACGGTGAAGTCAAGTACAAAGCTGGAATGTTTACAAATGCTGTCAGCCAAAAGCATGGAATGAAGGATCCAACTATTTTCCTTGTGAGATCCCCACCATCGTAAATCTTAATGTCCAATCAACTTAGTTCATTTCAGATAACTGGAATGAGCTCCATTATCATTCAGCTAAGTGCATTACACATAGGAAAAGCCATGGGTTTTAGCAACATTATGTAGTGCTGAAGATCTATGCATTAGAACTCGCTACCCGCTAGACAAGCTGCTCCAGCACAGTCATGGCAATGGTGTGTGCCTGTTAGTGTAGAATTTGTGGACAAGTAACTCTTGTCCACAAAAAATTAGGATGAATGAGCGAGTAACTCGCTAGGTTAGTGAGCAACTCACGAAGGCTTCTTTGACAGTAGCTTCCAAACACAAGACCCTTACCACCCAGAATGATAAGGGCAGCAGCTGCATTGGAACACCGCCACTTGTAAGTTCTCTTCCCAGTCTAACACCATTCTGACTTCAAACTATATTGCCATTCCTACTGTCGCTGGGTCAAAATCCCGGAATTCCCCCCCCAACAGATCTGTGGGTCTACCTACAACACATGGACTGCAGTAGTTTAAGAAAGCAGCTCACCACCAAATTCACAGAAGCAATTATGAGTGAGAAATGCTGGCCTAGCCAATGATGCCCACATCCTATAAATACATATATTTTTTTTAATAAAACCTGGCCAATAAGTATCTAACAGCCCACTCACAATTGCTACTGTAACAGCTAGAAATTTTGTTTTACTATTGTCGATAATCAGAGTGTTTTTATATGAGGCACGTAGAACATAGAACAGTACAGCACAGAACAGGCCCTTCGGCCCTCGATGTTGTGCCGAGCAATGATCACCCTACTCAAACCTACGTATCCACCCTATACCCGTAACCCAAGAACACCCCCCCTTAACCTTACTTTTTTTAGGACACTACAGGCAATTTAGCATAGCCAATCCACCTAACCCGCACATCTTTGGACTGTGGGAGGAAACCGGAGCACCCGGAGGAAACCCACGCACACACGGGGAGGACGTGCAGACTCCGCACAGACAGTGACCCAGCCGGGAATCGAACCTGGGACCCTGGAGCTGTGAAGCATTTATGCTAACCACCATGCTACCGTGCTGCCCCGCGTTTTCTTATCCCGAATGGTTGTCCCAATTTAGACAATTCCATCAGTAAGCTTTTTTGAGTGTCTCATACACACTATCGCTCACACAAAAATGAGATACTGATGATGAAAAAGGAACAATACAGTTACAATTTGTGATTATTTAATTCTTTTTTCATAGCAGGCCTGGAGTTTCTTAGGTGAGTTGATGCTTTAGCTGACGAGAAGGTCTTGAAAAGCAAAGTATGCTGTGAAGTTGAATTGCCAAGAAGTTGGCTCTCGGGTGAATTTGAAGTTAGAACAGTTGGAGAGAGTCATTTCCTCACAATCAAGATATTGCTCTTTATTACCTTTGTAGTAATCCACGGGAGGCAGGAGGTCCGTCACCACACCAATATTTATTTACAATAACGGTATTACAGCAGCAGCTACAAAAAGTGCTGCTAGCAGTCCAGTCAACTTAAGACTGGCTCACAAAGCCTACACAGGTGTTTATATGGGCCCCCTCAATGAGCTATCATTGAGGGAGCTCATACTCCAATTGGCCAACCAATAAAGCCAATTGGAGTTCATTACACCCCTCCCCCACAAGGTCTGAGGAATTCCTGCCAGCTGGCATTCCTCTGAGTTTCTTCCTGCTCCTCATGTCTGGGTCTGTCACCTCTGTGTCGTCCACTGGGTCGTACTCCGAAGTAGGCAGGGTGTACCTTATAGGTGCCCGTCTTTTCCTTGACGACCTCCTTGGAAGTTGTTCTTCCTCCTCCTTGGGGAGGTGTGTCGCGGCGGCCTCGTCGAACATCTCCATCTCCGACTCTGACGACTGGATGACGGGGTCTGGAGAAATGCTCGGGGCTGGGGTGTGGGTATCCTTTCCGTCTTGGCTATCCCAGCTTGAAGCGGTCCTGCTTCGCCTGCCTCCAGGTGTGGTTCCGCTGCCCTTATTTGTTCTAGGAGTTTCTTCAGCACCTTACCTCCTATCGAAACCTCATACGATACGGGCCCTGTTTGGGACTCTACCGTGCCTTTGACCCACGTTGGTCCATTCCCATAATTCTTGACCCAAACCGGTGCCCCCACCTGGAAATGTCTCTGCTGCCGACTATTATCATGCCCCCTGCATTGGGCCTCCTGTTGTTTCTCCACTTTACCCGTTAAATTTGGGAAAAGGAGACTGAGCCTCGTTCGCAGCCGCCTTCCCATTCAGAATTCAGCTGGCGGTATGCCCGTTGTGGAATGCGGTGTGGTCCTGTAATCAAACAGCCAGCGGGAGAGCTTTGTGTCCATTGACGCTGCCGGCTGCTTCTTGAGTTCCGCTTTAAGTGTCTGGACCACTCTCTCTGTCAGGCCGTTGGTCGCTGGATGGTAAGGGACCGTTTTGATGTCACGGACTCCGTTTTCCTTCAGGAATTTTCCAAATTCCCCACTTGTGAATGCCGTTCCATTGTCCGACACCAATACCTCCGGAAATCCATGAGTTGCAAACGAGGCCCTGAGATTTTCAATTATTGATGCTGTGTTTTCCACGTTTACCCGGTGGACGTCCAACCATTTGGAGTGGGTGTCCACTATCACCAAAAACATTGAGCCCATGAAAGGGCCGGCGTGGTCAATATGCAGGCGGGTCCACGGTCTGCCTGGCCATTCCCACGGGTGCAATGGCGCCGCTGGTGGCACTCTTTGCCCTTGTTGGCACTCCTGGCACCGACGTACCAAGGCTGCTATGTCTGTGTCCAAACCTGGCCACCAAACGTAGCTTTGAGCTAGCATCTTCATTTTAGATACCCCTGGGTGTCCGTGATGTAATTCGGTGAAGATTGCCTGACGTTCCTGAGCTGGGACTATTACCCGGGCTCCTCATAATAGGATACCGTCTTCTACGGTTATTTGGTCCCTTCTGCTCCAGTATGGGTGCATCTGGGGCTCCACTGGTCTTTCCAGTTTTCCTGTTAGCAGTAAATGCTTCATCTTGGCTAAAACTGGGTCTTTTTGCGTCCACAACCGAATATGTTGTGCGACCACTGGTAGGGTGTCCAAAAAATTTAGAGTCATTACTGTCTCCTCTACTTTTGGTATTTGCAGCGGAGTGTCCGGGAGGGAAAGTCTGCTCAAAGCATCTGCATTTGCTACTCGCGTTACCGGTCTGTGCTCCAGAACGTATCTATACGCCGCCAGTAGCAACGCCCAACGTTGGATTCTAGCTGATGCAATCGGGGGTATTGACTTGTCTTCTTTTAATAACCCTAATAACGGCTTATGGTCCGTCACTATGGTGAATTTCCGCCCGTACAGATACTGTGAATTTTTTTTACTGCGAATATCACCGCCAGTCCTTCCTTCTCGATTTGGGCATACTTCCTCTCAGCCATCGCCAAGGTCCTCGAAGCATAGGCTATTGGCCGTTCTTCCCCATTCCTTCCTCTATGGGCTAAGACGGCTCCTACCCCGTAGGCAGATGCATCACAAGTAACCACTAACTCCTTTCTTGGGTCATAATGCTCTAGGACATTTGCGGATGACAGCTGTTCCTTAATGTCCCTAAATGCTCAGTTTTGGCGGGCGGACCATTTCCATTCTTGCCCCTTTTTTAGTAGCTGGTAGAGGGGTTCTAGGATGGACGCCCTATTTTCAATAAATTTTCCATAATACGTTACCAACCCTAGAAATGATCGTAACTCCTGGACCGTGGTGGGAGCTGGGGCTTCTTTTATTGCTCTTACTCTGTCTTCTAATGGATGTAAGCCTGACTCATTTACTTTATATCCCAGGTACGTCACTTGTGGGGCCAGAAAAACACATTTTTCCCTTTTTAGCCGTACGCCTGCCTTTGCGAAATGCCTGTGCACTTCCTCCAGGTTCCTTAAGTGTTCCCTGTTTGTCCTACCCGTGATTAAGACATCGTCCAAATAAATCGCCACCTGCGGTAGTCCCTGCAGAATATTTTCCATTGTACGCTGGAATATAGCGCAGGCTGATGTCACTCCGAAAGGTAGCCTAGTATAACGAAAAAGGCTCTTCAGGGTGTTGATCGTAGTGAACTTCTGGGAGCCCTTGTCCAGTTTTAACTGCAGGTAGGCGCGGCTCATGTCCAGTTTCGTGAACAGAAGCCCACCTGCCAATTTGGCATATAGGTCGCCTATTTTCGGGATTGGGTATTTGTCCAGCAGTGCGTATTTTGTTACCATCTGTTTGAAATGTCCACAGAGACGTATAGAGCCATCTGGCTTCAAAATTGGTACCACCGGCGCTGCCCATTCCGAGAACTGTACTGGTCTGATAATGCCGTCGCGCCGTAACCTTTCTATTTCGTCATCTACTTTCTTCCTTAATGCAAAAGGTACCGGCCTGGCCTTACAAAATTTTGGAAGGGCTTCTGGGTCCACGTGCAAAGTTGCTTTGGCGCCTATGATTTCCCCCAAACCTTCCTGGAAGACCTCCGGGTATTTTTGGAGTACTCCATTCAACTGCCCGCTTCCACTCCGGAAAATTTTCATCCAATCTAATTGTAGGTCTTTCAGCCAGTTTCATCCAATTAAGCTTGGTCCGGAGCCCTCTACTATCGTCAACGGTAATCTGAGCAATTGTTTCTCATATTCCACGGGTACATGAGTCGTGCCTAGAACTTCCAGGGGTTCCCCCGTGTAGGTTTTAAGTTTCGTCGATGTTTTTGGAAGGGTTAGTGGCTGGAGTCCATCTTTGATTTGTCTAAATGCTGCCACTCCCATTACTGATACGGCCGCACCCGTGTCTATTTCCATTATTGTCGGCCGCCCGTTCACCCGTGGGGTAATCTTAATGGGTTCTGCTTTCTTCGTTGCAATATTATATAATTGTTCCCCTTCGGAGGAGGATGGGGCGTCTAGGTTGTGTACTTCCCTGCGTCCCCACCTGCTATTCCTCTTTTGCTACCTCCTTCTAGGGTTTCTGTCGCTGTTACCCCATTCTGTCTGGTGCCAGAAACGGTCCTTCTCTGTTGGGGGAGCCTCAGCCGGTACTTCCCTCTGTCTCCAGTTATTCCTGGCAGACTTGGGGGCAGTTCTGGGGTTTTCCTTTTTCCCTCTATTCCTCAGACTTTTCCTGAGAGCGGCTATCTGGCAGCAGGACCCGTTGTGGTAGTCCCTCTCACAGGTATCTACCTCCATTGGCATGCCCTGTAGTTCCTGCGCCCCACCTGCTGCCTTTTCTAGGGACAGTGCGAGCTGTAACGCCTGCCTGCAGTCTAGCTCCATTTCCGCCAACAGGCGTTTCTGTATTGTGAGGTCGTTTATACCACACACTAACCGGTCCCGAAGCATTTCATTTAGCGTTGGGCCGAACTCACATTTTTCCGCCAGCCTTCTCAGGCGGGTCAAGAAATTCGTGACTGACTCCCTGTCTTCCCGCTTCGCTGTGTAGAATCTGTACCTACGCAAAATGAGGGGTGGTTTTGGGTCGTAGTGCTCTTTCACCAATTCCGTTAATTCTTGGAAAGTTTTCGTGTCCGCCGCATCGGGATAAGTCAGACTACGTATAATGGCGAAAGCTGAGGGTACGCACGCCGACAGCAGGATAAGCCATCTCCTTTCGTCCGTCAGTATATCATTTGCCCGGAAGAAGTAACACATTCTCTCCACATACTGGGACCAATCCTCAATAGCCGGGTCGAATGCCTCTAACCTCCCAAAAAACAGCATTTTTAAAATGGCAAGGCTTACCCTCCGAGTGCGGCAGCTGGTCTCCACAAAATTCGTAGTTTACCTCGTCGTCACTGTAGTAATCCACGGGAGGCAGGAGTTCCGTCACCACACCAATATTTATTTACAATAACGATATTACAGGAGCAGCTACAAACAGTGCTGCTAGCAGTCCAGTCAACTTACGTCTGGCTCACAAAGCCTACACAGGTGCTTATATGGGCCCCCTCAATGAGCTATCATTGAGGGAGCTCATACTCCAATTGGCCAACCAATAAAGCCAATTGGAGTTCATTACAACCTTACAGCTGTTTTGATGGCTTTCTGATGGTTTCTGAGTCCCTGATTATTGCTGTTTTAAAAGCAGGCAACAACAACATGGCTGTCTCACTCATGTAACTTGTTAGAAGAAGTCCAAAGCCTTTTCCAAATAAGGTGGTGTGTTAGGCCGATAAACATCCTAGCCCATAGCTTCTGGTCTCCAGCAGACGGTAGTACGTCAGAGGTGCACTAAGAGATGCCCCCGGATAGCCCAATGCAAGGACCCCATGAGAATTTCATGGGAAATTTAAACTTTCATTGGGAAACTCCCCTGTGTCTGGAACCCTCCAAAACTCACAGTTAAAGTCCGAGATGGGGCAGCACGGTGGCACAGTGGTTAGCATTGCTGCCTCACGGCGCTGTGGTCCCAGGTTCGATCCCGGCTCTGGGTCACTCCCTGTGTGGAGTTTGCACATTCTCCCCGTGTGTGCGTGGGTTTAGTCCCCACAACCCAAAGATGTGCAGGGTCGGTGGATTGACCACGCCAAATTGCCCCTTAATTGGAAAAAATGAATTGGGTGCACTAAATATATATTTTTTAAAGTCCGAGACTACAGATGGTTGCGACTCACTTACCAAAATAGTTACCCAGGAAATGTTAGAAAGATTAAAGCCAAATCTAATTCCTGGGTAACCATACCACTGATCCCCAACTATTCCACTGACAACCCAACAATTCTGCCCCCCCCCCCCTTCCCGCTCCCAGCTACACTCCCACACCATGATTACCTATCCAACCACGCTCTGACCACACTCCCACCCTACCCTCATCCACTTACCCGCCACCCAACCATCTCACCCGCTTACCATACACACTTACCTTCTCTCTGTAGTATGTAAAAATGGCTTTTGGACATTTAAACTTAATGAAACAGGGAAGCTATTTCTGTAAAAAGTGGTCTTGGCTTCCACCAGTGATCCGACACCATTAAGGAAGAGTTACTGAGTAAGCAAGCTTCACGTTTCATGGGAGGCCAATTCAGAAGTCCAGGCAGAAAATGTAGCGTTCCACTGCAAGATACGTAAACAGAAGCGGAGTATAACCTGCTGGTAATTGCCATTCATCGGATGATTCGATCCCCGTATGTTGTGGCTTTTCGCACTTTTGAGTTTGAGACAACCAAGGTCTTTGTGCTTTGGAATAGGGGCCATCATGATAGGTCGATGGGATCCATTTCACATTTGTTTAACTTCCATTGGGGCAGCACGGTAGCATAGTGGTTAGCACTGCTGATTCACAGCGCCAGGATCCCAGGTTCGATTCCCGCTTGGGCCACTGTCTGTGCGGAGTCTGCACATTCTCCCCGTGTCTGCGTGGGCTTTCTCCGGGTGCTCCGATTTCCTCCCACATGTCCCAAAAGATGTGCTGTGAGGGAATTTGGACATTCGGAATTCGCCCTCAATGTACCCGAACAGACTACGGAGTGTGGCGACTATGGGATTTTCACAGTGACTACTTTCACAGCCTACTTGTGACAATAAAGATTATCATTATTATGAGATTCAATGTCTCTGTTGAAACATAGAAATGAGCTATTTGCAAACCCCATTGTCTGCAGGTTTTAACTCAAATTTACTCAGGTAATGGCTGCACACTCTACTGTCTATAATTCAAATGCCAAAAGTCAAATGGTAAGCTGCAACTAGCTGAACAGCTCTTATGTTCACTTGTTAAAATATAGTTTTAGAATTTGTAGTATCTTCACACCTGTATTGGGGATTGATGCACTATCAGTTACGACGAGACAAGAGTAGAGAGTAATCGAGGCTTTATTAAGCAGAGATGTGTGGCCTCCTGCAGCTGCTACCAGAAATGGGAGCAGCTCGGTGTGCACACTCATTTATACTCCGCCTACTGGGTGGAACCAGCAGGCAAATATCTCCCCCGTACCTGTAGTACAGGAGCCTTCCCGTATTACCTCTAATACAACGATTAAACAAACAGTGGTCCACAGGGATAACACTGTTAAATCAATGGACAGTGCCATCAAGTGGCATAATTAAAATATGGAAAATTTACACCACACAAGAAGGCCAACCAGCCCATCATGTTTGATTTGGCCAAGAATTTTCCAGCTGTTCACACTGGTGGGATCTTCCAACCCTAACGATGGTGCACACTCGCCGCGGGTTTTCCACCGACGAGGGGTACATTCAACAGAAAACCCGTTCGCCAACAGTGGGACCAGAATATCCTGCTATTAGCGAGCTACCTGTGCCACCACGAAACACGTGGAACACGTGTGTGGAAGATCCCAAAAGAATCAACCAGTCAAATCACACTTTCTATTTCTTTGTCCATCACTCCATTGGTTATGCTACTTGAAGTGCATATCCACGTGTTTTTTAAAATATGATTCGGATTTCTGCCTCTCCCATACTTACTTGACAAAGAATCATCGGGCTCGAAACGTTAGCTCTTTTCTCTCCCTACAGATGCTGCCAGACTTGCTGAGATTTTCCAGCATTTTCCCTTTCGTTTCAGATTCCAGCCTCCGCAGTAATTTGTTTTAATCTATTGCAATGTCTCAATTGCTGCAACCTGCTATCCCTGGTTGCCAAACTGGCAAGTAAATTAAAATAGAAACCCTACCCATTTCTTTTTATTTTTCTCCACCAGTTTCTTTTTTAGTGGCCCTCCTCTTTTCCAGAAAGCACTGACTCCTTTCTGCGGCACAATTCCTCAGATGCTGGGGCACCCATTGGTACCTCATGTGCGTGAACTTGCAGAGAGAACATCAGCAAGGTATACAAAACACAGTTAAGTCAGATCCTATCCTTTCACATCATCAATACATCCAGTTGAAGCAGAGATTAATAGTGACCAGTAGAGAGTGCAATCCGGTGTGACTTTTCCCTTCTTAACCCCTGAGCCAATTGTAGCGCAGGAAACTTAGTTATTTTCATGAGAAATGAGAGCCAATTCTATCATGATGTACAGGTTTTAATCAACTTGTCCAAAACTGCTGCATTTATAGTGAAATAACGTTATTGATTCAGGCCACGTGGAAAGATAAAGGCACCAGTCAAATATTTAAATAACCATATAACGGCTGCCATCAATGCAATTGAAATGTCCAAATAAAGTGCTCAAGTAATGACATGTAGTAATATTATAGAGTGGGCATTTTCTATCATTTTGTGCAGCGAAGTCTTACACTCTAGTGTCAAGAAATATATCATACAATATTTTTTTTTTTTTTATAAATTTAGAGTACCCAATTATTTTTTCCAATTAAGGGGCAATTTAGCGTGGCCAATCCACCTATCCTGCACATCTTTTGGGTTGTGGGGGTGAAACCCACGCAGACACGGAGAGAATGTGCAAACTCCTCACGGACAGTGACCCAGGGCCGGGATTCGAACCCGGGTCCTCAGCGCCGTAGGCAGCAATGCTAACCACTGTGCCACCGTGCTGCCCCTATATCATACAATATTGACTAATTTCAACTTAGACTCATTTTGAAGAATAATAACCTGCAGAGGCACATCGTTTATGAACCCCTGAGAGACATTTGCTTACAGCAATCCTCAGCAACACTGCCTATTAAGGATCTCTGTGGGCCACCTAAAATGGCCGTCCCACTACCACAAGCATTAAAAAAAACTGATCAAAAGAAACAGCATTGATCTTGCTCAGAAGCCTTCTCAATGCGCTCTTGTAAACAATTCTGCATGGTGCATCACTGTCAACAGACACAACAGTAAGTTGCTTTTCTCACATTGCTCGTTTGGAATGTTTGACTTCTGTTAACTAGGAAGGGATTTACAGAGTCTTCAGAGAGAGAATGGGCTGGATATTGACCAGAGGTGGGACGGGAATACTACTTTGAGGATGGAAAACCTCAAAAGAACAAATTTACCCTCAGACATTGCTGAATTTTACAGGATCTGATTAACATTCTACTTCTGTTTCCAAGCTACAGTGAGCTGATTGAGAGGCTGGTTGCCTTTCCGGCAGGTTAGACCTTTGGAGGCCTTCAGTGGAGATCAATGATAGAGGAGATGAATCCATAGAATTCCTACAATGCAGAAGGAGGCCATTCGGCCCATTTTGTCTGCACCGACCCTCCAAAAAGCTCTCTGCTTAGGTCCACTCCCTGCTCTATCCCCATAATCCTGTGCATTGATCGTGCAGAATCCACCTAACCCTGCATTGCTTTGGACTGTGGGAGGTAACTGGAGCTCCCGGAGAAAACACACGCTGACGCGGGGAGAATGTGCAAACTCCACACAGACAGTAACCCAGGGCCAGTATTAAACACGGATCCCTGGCACTGTGAGGCAGCGCTGCTAACCACTGTGCCATCGTGCCGCCCACAGTCCAATGCTAAGAACACCTATTCCTACATCCATAACATTGTCAAACACAATATCTGCCAAAGCTCACCTTCTGCCAAGGTCCTCATTCTTTGTTACATCTAGACTGGACTATTCCAACATATTCTTGGCCTAACGTGGGGAAAAAAATTAATTTTATATTAATGCTCATATTAAGATGTGCATTTACAACTTTAGAAATAGGCAAATATAGTTTTTATATTAATAGTTTAAAGTCAAGGCAGCACGGTGGCGCAGTGATTAGCCCTGCAGCTTCACGGCGCCGAGGTCCCAGGTTCGATCCCGGCTCTGGGTCACTGTCCGTGTGGAGTTTGCACATTCTCCCCGTGTTTGTGTGGGTTTCGCCCCACAACCCAAAGATGTGCAGGGTAGGTGGATTGGCCATGCTAAATTGCCCCTTAATTGGAAAAAATGAATTGGGTACTCCAAATGTATTTTAAAAATTGTTTAAAGTCAGCTATGGGAGCCTTTCAGGTATGATGGGAAAGTTAGCCAACATACAGGCATGATGGATAAGCTGCAATATACTGTGCAAATGCATCTAGCAATCACAAATTGTAAAAGCCAAGTTGCTCCCACCGCTTGGATGAACAAGGCATTAAGGAGATTGCAAAGCAGACAAAGAGATGTCCTGCTGTGAGCCAAGAAGGCTACACTGGTGGCATGGTGGCGCAATGGTTAGCGCTGCTGCCTACAGCACTGAGGACCCAGGTTTGATCCCAGCCCCGGGTCACTGGCTATGTGGAGTTTGCACATTCTCCACGTGTCTGCGTGGGTCTCACCCCGCAACCAAAAGATGTGCAGGATAGGTAAATTGGTCTCGCTAAATTGCTCCTTAATTGGAAATAAAAGTAATAAACAAATAAAAAGGCTACACTACGGAGATAAGGAGCCATCTGTGTAAGACATTGTATTTTCCCTGTAACTGATTTAGTGTGTGAAACTTAGTGTTATTGAGAGATATAAATTGTGCTACGAAACCTTGTATGGTTGAGAAGTCCTCGAAGGGCAGTGAGGGCTGGTATCTTAACAGATGTTGAATAAAGACCTTAATCATTGTGTAAAAGTCCTCCCTTTTATTTCCTTTGTTCCCATTTCTTTTATTTTATTATTTTTGGTCTGATTCTCGATCAATGACTCCAGAAGCGAGATTGGACGACAATTGAAGGCTTTATTGTACTAGATGTTTCCCCCAGCAGCGCAGGTACAGAATGCAGCTGCTGGGGAGAAACAGGGTCTTATACTCCGCCTTACTGGGCGGAACCAGCAGGCAGGCTTCCCAATGATATAACAGTCTCAGGTACCTCTCACACCAATGGTCTTACAGCATTATCCAGGGTACCGTAATACCCCTAATACCGACTACCACATGGTCCATGGACCCATAATAGGAATGTGCCTTTAAGCAGAGGACTCAAGCTGAAGCAACCTGCGGTCAGGACAGTGTTTTAGGTCTTGTATTTTGGAGAGGAGAAAACAGACTGTTCGCCCCCGAGTGAATCTTAAGAACCAGCTTTGGAGGAAGTTGGTTCGATTGGCTGGCTGGAAACCTGTAGGTTGGCCAGGGACAGTGTTCTGCCTGACAACAGTCAGTGATTGGCTCCTGTGTGGTGCTTTTTGAGAGAAGTTGGCAGATGTGTTTCAACATTGAAAGTGAAAGGGACAGTCTTTCTCTCCCTCTCATTGCTGGAGTAAAGAACTGCTTTATTTTTCTAAACTAGAGAGTGCCTGGCACATCTTTATGATAAACTTGAAATGATCTTGAATCGACAGAGAAATTAGACAACCTTGCCAGAGAAAACCATCTCAAGCCGAGAAGGAAGAAGCACTGAAAGGAAAGCTTGAACTCCAGAAAGACATTAACCAGACGTCATCCCAGTGCATCAAAGAGCCTTAATATTTTTATTTTTATTGATATTTTCTTTACCTATCAACCACCCTTTTCCCTCTACGGTGTTTATCTGTATGTGTGCAGAGTGTGGGGGTAGTTAGAAAGAGGGTGTTGGGAAAGGGGTATTAGATTGTCAGTTACATTTTTATGTCAGTTTAATTATAATACTGTATATAATAAAAGGTTACTTGTGTTAAACATAGAACATAGAACATTACAGCGCAGTATGGGCCCTTCGGCCCTTGATGTTGCGCCGACCTGTGAAACCATCTGAAGCCTATCTGACCTACACTATTCCATTTTCATCCATATGTCTATCTAGTGACCACTTAAATGCCCTTAAAGTTGGCGAGTCTACTACTGTTGCAGGCAGGGCATTCCACACCCCTACTACTCTCTGAGTAAAGAAACTGCCTCTGACATCTGTCCTATATCTACCACCCCTAAATTTAAAGCTATGTCCCCTCGTGTTGGTCATCACCATCCGAGGAAAAAGACTCTCACTGTCCACCCTATCTAACCCTCAGACTATCTTATATGTCTCTATTAAGTCACCTCTCAGCCTTCTCCTCTCTAACGAAAACAACCTCAAGTCCCTGAGCCTTTCCTCGTAAGACCTTCCCTCCATACCAGGCAACATCCTAGTAAATCTCTTCTGAACCCTTTCCAAAGCTTCCACATCCTTCCTATAATGTGGTGACCAGAACTGCACGCAGTACTCCAGGTGCGGCCGCACCAGAGTTTTGTACAGCTGCAGCATGACCTCGTGGCTCCGAAACTCAATCCCCCTACTGATAAAGGCTAGCACACCATATGCCTTCTTAACAGCCCTATTAACCTGGGTGGCAACTTTCAGGGATTTATGTACCTGGATGCCGAGATCTCTGTTCATCTACACTACCAAGAATCTTGCCATTAGCCCAGTACTCTGCATTCCTGTTACTCCTTCCAAAGTGAACCACCTCACACTTTTCCGCATTAAACTCCATCTGCCACCTCTCAGCCCAGCTCTGAAGCTTATCTATGTCCCTCTGTAACCTATAACATCATTCAGCACTATCCACAACTCCACCGACCTTCGTGTCATCTGCAAATTTACTAACCCATCCTTCTACACCCTCTTCCAGGTCATTTATAAAAATGACAAACAGCAGTGGCCCCAAAACAGATCCTTGCGGTACTCCACTAGTAACTGAACTCCAGGATGAACATTTGCCATCAACCACCACCCTCTGTCTTCTTTCAGCTAGCCAATTACTGATCCAAACCGCTAAATCACCTTCAATCCCATACTTCCGTATTTTCTGCAATAGCCTACCGTGGGGAACCTTATCAAACGCCTTACTGAAATCCATATACACCACATCAACCGCTTTACCCTCATCCACCTGTTTGGTCACCTTCTCAAAAAACTCAATAAGGTTTGTGAGGCATGACCTACCCTTCACAAAACCGTGTTGACTATCGCTAATCAACTTGTTCTTTTCAAGATGGTCATAAACCCTATCTCTTATAACCTTTTCCAACATTTTACCCACAACCGAAGTAAGGCTCACAGGTCTATAATTACCAGGGTTGTCTCTACTCCCCTTCTTGAACAAGGGGACAACATTTGCTATCCTCCAGTCTTCCGGCACTATTCCTGTCGACAAAGACGACATAAAGATCAAGGACAAAGGCTCTGCAATCTCCTCCCTGGCTTCCCAGAGAATCCTAGGATAAATCCCATCTGGCCCAGGGGACTTATCTATTTTTACACTTTCCAAAATTGCTAACACCTCCTTCTTGTGAACCTCAATCCCATCTAGCCTGGTCGACTGTACCTGAGTATTCTCGACAACATTGTCTTTCTCCAGTGTAAACACTGACGAAAAATATCCATTTAACGCTTCCCCTATCTCCTCTGAGTCCACACACAACTTTCCACTACTATCATTGATTGGCCCTAATCTTACTCTAGTCATTCTTTTGTTCCTGATATACCTTTAGAAAGCCTTAGGGTTTTCTTTGATCCTATCCACCAACGACTTTTCGTGTCCTCTCCTCGCTCTTCTTAACTCTCCCTTTAGGTCCTTCCTGGCCAACTTGTAACTCTCAAGTGCCCTAACTGAGCCTTCATGTCTCATCCTAACATAAGCCTTCTTCTTCCTCTTGATAAGTGCTTCAACTTCCTTAGTAAACCACGGTTCCCTTGCTCGACAACTTCCTCCCTGCCTGACAGGTACATACTTATCAAGGACACGCAGTAGCTGTTCCTTGAAAAAGCTCCACATTTTGATTGTACCCATCCCCTGCAGTTTCCTTCCCCATCCTATACATCCTATATCTTGCCGAATAGCATCATAATTGCCTTTCCCCCAGATATAATTCTTGCCTTGCGGTATATACCTATCCCTGCCCATCGCTAAAGTAAACATAACCGAATTGTGATCACTATCACCAAAGTGCTCACCTACATCTAAATCTAACACTTGTCCTGGTTCATTACCCAGTACCAAATCCAATGTGGCCTCACCTCGTGTTGGCCTATCTACATACTGTGTCAGAAAACCCTCCTGCACACACTGCACAAAAACTGACCCATCTATAGTACTCGAACTATAGTATTTCCAGTCAATATTTGGAAAGTTAAAGTCCCCCATAACAACTACCCTGTTACTCTCGCTCCTGTCGAGAATCATCTTTGCTATCCTATCCTCTACATCTCTGGAACTATTCGGAGGTCTATAGACAACTCCCAACAGGGTGACCTCTCCTCTCCTGTTCCTAACCTCGGCCCATACTACCTCAGTAGACGAGTCCTCAAACGTCCTTTCTGCGCCATAATACTTTCCTTGATTAACAATGCCACACCCCCCCCCCCCCTCTTTTACCATCTTCTCTGTTCTTACAGAAACATCTAAATCCTGGAACCTGCAACAACCATTCCTGTCCCTGCTCTACCCATGTCTCTGAAATCGCCACAACATCGAGATCCCAGGTACCAACCCATGTTAAAGTTACAAACCTGGTGACCGTCGTTTATTGGACTCAGCCAAGGACCTCGTGTATTTGAAAATAACATCTAATTTCACTTGTGTTGTGACTCCAGGTCAAGTGGGGCTGGAATTGACTGGGCACTAGCCCAGGGGGTCGTGTCAACTGAAACTCTCACACTCGAGTGGTCTCATCTTTTAACCAGAACATGGCCTACCTTCTAGCCTCCATTCTCCAAAAACTTGAAGTCATCCAAAATTCTGCTGCACAAATTCTAATTTGCACCACATCCTTTTCACCCTTGTCTGTGCTTGCTGCCCGACGTTGGTTCCCAGTTCTGCAACCTCCTCCCATCCTATTTTAATCACTCCACCAGGGACAGCCATATCTTCAGTTGCTAAGGCTGAAAGCCTTGGTCCTCCCTTGTTGCTTCACCACCACGCTTTTCTCATTTGGGGCGCTCTTGAAAATCCAATTATATGACCAAGCTTTTGACCTATGCGGCTTGGCGGCACATTTTGTTTGACAAGGCTCCGGTGTAGCACTCTGGAAAGTCTTACTCCATTCAAGGTGCTAGATAAATACAAGTTGTTGTTGCAATTTGAGCCGTGGCAGGATCAAATTGACAATGTGAAGTCAGAAGGGTCAATGTTGAGATGGTGGCGAGAGATTGGAAGGACATCAGGGATAAAATTGGGAGAGAGATAAAAAGGTCAGTGATGGAGATCAGAGCTCCAGTTGGGTGTAACTGATTGGAGACTTCATGGGGAAGATGACAGAGAGACCAAAAGAGTTGGGAAGGATGGAATTAGCCCATCAAGTGCAAGGAATATGGAGTGAATCAGGATCCAACAGATGTGTGGAAGGCCTTTCAGATCCAGTTGTCCTCATCTATGTTTATCTGATGGGTTTTCTGAGGCCAACAAAATCTGCCCAGCAAGGAATTAAATTTAAATTGATAGCTAATTATGAGGCACGCAGACTTATTATACCATTTAAGAAACTATATCCACTTCTTCCCTTCAAACTAGAAATGAGCAGGTTGGAACCGATTTTCAGATTTTGTAATATGCCATTTGACCAAAACGCATCAATATGGAGGCTCTACAGTGCTAAAGGAGGCTATTGGAGTCTACACTGACCCTCCGAAAGAGGACCCTTCTGAGGCCCACTTGCCCTATGCCCATAACCTCACCTAAACTGTTTCTCTTTGGACACTAAGAGGCAATTTAGCATGGCCTCTCCACCTAACCTGCACATCATTGGACTGTGGAAGCCCACAAAGACACGGAGAGAAAGTGCAAACTCCACACAGACCATCCAATGCCAGAATTGAACCCGGATCCCTGGGGTTGTGAGGCAGCAGTGCTAACCACTGTGCCATAGGGGTAACATTACTGGACTAGTAATCCTGTGGCTGAGACATTCCTGCATGGCAACTAAGGAAATTTAGATTCAATTAGTTTACAAATCGGGAATAAAATGTATCATGATGCAAGCTGATTATAGAATTACAGAATTTACAGTGCAGAAGGAGGCCATTCGGCCCATCGAGTCTGCACCGGCTCCCCAAAAGAGCACCCCACCCAAGCCCACATCTCCACCTTATCGCCACAACCCAGTAACCCCACCCAACACTAAGGGTAATTTTGGACACGAAGGGCAATTTAGCATGGCCAATCCACCTAATGTGCACATCTTTGGACTGTGGGATGAAACCGGAGCACCCGGAGGAAACCCACGCACACACGGGGAGAACGTGCAGACTCCACACAGACAGTGACCCAAGCCAGGAATCGAACCTGGGACCCTGGAGCTATGAAGCAATTGTGCTAACCACCATGCTACTGTGCTGCCCAAATGATGTTATCCATGAGGGTATCCCAACTTGGAACAGCAGTTCGTGGGGGTGCAGAGTTTTGTTTTACTTTGGTGTGAGGAGACAAGGGAAACCCCAGTGAGAATAAAAAGTCCAACCGCCGTGGAACAATTATTAAAGACTATTTGAAATGAAATGAAATGAAAATCGCTTATTGTCACAAGTAGGCTTCAAATGAAGTTACTGTGAAAAGCCCCTAGTCATCACATTCCGGCGCCTGTTCGGGGAGGCTGGTATGGGAATTGAACCTTGCTGCTGGCCTGCCTTGGTCTGCTTTCAAAGCCAGCTTTATTAAAGTAAAGACTACTCTACTCTCAGATAATTACTGGATATGAATTACTACACACACAGCTTTATGTAGCTGTACCCTAATCACAAAATGTACCTCCATCAGACTTTCCCTGTTACCCAAACAACATCTAAATTAAGTAACCGGCTTTTCTTGGTCCAGCAAAGATATTTAAAACTGTCTTTTTAAAGGTTTTCTGCACTGCCTTGACCCTGGGATTTAGAGGCTTGTTTTATAAACTTGACCTATAGGCTGCGAGCTGGAAAATTAGCTTGACTGCTTCCTGAGGCTGCTAGGTATTAACTGCCTCCCTGGCAGTTTCTCTTCATAAGCACTCACAGGTAGAGGTTGCACAGTCCCTGACAGGAATGTTGCACTCACTGAGCTCCATCGCTGTGAATGCTCGGACCCTTTTCGATACCGCTGCAGGCCTCCAGGACTGGCAGCGCCAGGTGTCGGTGGTGCGACGGCGCATGTCTCCGATCGCACATCCGTCTCACAGTGAGGCCCAGGGGCCACCGGGCTCCCCGAGGGAGGAGGAGGTTCTGGGGCCCGTCCCGGTAACTCCAGCAAAGGGGTCCCTGAACATTCTGCCTCCCCACCGTTCCGTCCCTGGAGCATCTGGTGGGCAGCGGGCAGGACAGGGTGGCACCACGCCATCCAGCACGCCCACCGAGCAGCCTGGCCCAACGAAGCCAGGCCGCCCCAGGAAACGCCTGCCGACGGGGAGCCACGACGCAGGGCGGGATTCTCAGCAGTCCGCCTCCACTCCTGCTGTACCATCTGGGGATACACCTAGGCGTAGTGGTAGGGCCCATAAGGCAAAGAAGCTAGACACATAGTTAGTTGGCACGGGTGCAGGGCACAGCTTAGTTGTAGGGGCTAGGGCATCTGTCTGTGAATGTCACGATTAAAGTCAATGTTACACTGAATTTTGAAGACTCAGTGCTGTGTCCGGTGCCAGGGGGTTCGTGAGGGTGCCCAAGTGTCGCTGGGGTTTACGTTCACTGCAACGGTGATGCCAGGTGTGCGTTCCCACCCCCTCCCAACCGAACACCATCGTCCTCGGCACACCGAAGCAAGCTACCCCACACGGGCACGTGATGGAGTGTCCGTGACGAACAAAGTGACCACCGAGATGGATGGTTCAGCTATTGCCATGAGTCAGACTTTGTCTAACGAATCTCAGCTCACAGCTCATCACAGAGCGGGCTGTCATCATTCAACATGGCACTGATCACACCCGCTTACACAATCATCAATGTACTGCAATCCCTTAGTGCCGCAGTCGCAAGGTGATGTGAAATTGGTGTGGTGTACGCGGTGCGGAGGTGCGGTGGTGCCGGGGGGGGTGCTGGGTGGTGCCCATGTGCGTGACTGGCGGTGCAAGTGCCAGTATTCAGCGAATCTCTCCCCCGCAGTGTGTGAACCGTGCTGCCACCAACGCGTCACATGCCCGCTGTCCTCAAGGGTGCCGTCGTGCAGCCTCCTGGCCATAACCAGCACCCGGGTTGTGTCTGAGCCCGGCGCCCCCCTCCCCCCACACCCTGATGCACGTCATCCTCCTCCTCCTCCTCCTCGTTTGCGGTTTCTCCGCTGCCATCGGTTTCTCCCTGTGCCTCCTCCACCAGGGCATCACCCCTCTGCATGGCTATGTTGTGCAGCGCACAGCAGACCATAACTATGCGACCGACCCTGTCGGGGTGGTACTGCAGGGCCCCTCCGGAGCGGTCCAGGCACCTGAATCGCATCTTCAGCAGTCCGAAGCACCGCTCCACCACACCACTGGTTGCTGAATGGGCCTCGTTGTATAGGGTCTCCGCGTTGGTCTGGGGCCTCCATATTGGCGTCATCAGCCATGACCTCAACGGATAACCACTGTCACCCAGCAACCAGATTTTCAGCCGGGGGGAACGTCCCTCGAACATTGCGGGGATGAACGACTGTACCAGAATTTAGGCGTCATGCACACTCCCGGGGTACTTTGCACACACGTGCATGATCCTCATGTGGGGGTCGCAGACCACCTGAATGTTCATCGAGTATGTGCCCTTCCTGTTCATGAACACTTCCCTGTTTTCTGCAGGCGGGCGCATAGGGACGTGCACTCCATCAATGACACCCTGGCCCATCAGTATCCCGGCCATGTTGGCGAATCCACATGCCCGTGCTTCCTGCTGTGTGCGGTCCTCGGGAAATTGAATGTACCTGTCAGCGATGGCGTACAAGGCGTCGGTCATGGTCCGGATGCACCTATGGACCGATGCCTGTGAGATCCCGGATAGGTCCCCGCTCAGCGCCTGGAAAGAACCGGTTGCATAAATGTTTAGGGCCACCGTCACCTTGATGGACACCGGTATAGCGTGTCCTCCTCCCGTTCTACGTGGTGCGGGGTGCGCCACGAGGTGGCATATATGTGCGACTGTCTCCCTGCTGAACCTGCATGCCCTGTCTGGTAGGGCCTCGAAGGACATTCGGTCATGGTAAACCCTAGGCCTTGCTGGGCGCCTGTGGCGCCCTGGCACCACCAACACTAGCTCCTCCTCCTCCCCCCCCCTCTGCGCATCAATATAAGTGCCCACATCCTGGGCATTCCCAACGATCTGGTGCCAATATTCACCTCAGCATCCTCCTGGACATTCCAGCCGTGAGCACCTGCAGCCTGCACAGCGACGACGGGGCCCTCTGCGGCTATCCCCTTAGCAGCAGCAGCCGTTGCAGCAGCAGCCACTCTGAGCCGTCGTAGTCTTTGCTGCCAGATGGCCACCTGCAGTGCAGCGGCTCCAACCACTGCGGTGAAGATCGCTGTCTGGTTAGCATACTTGCTGACCTGCAGGAGGGTGGTGGACATGGCACTAGCGACAGTAAAAACATAATGATGTGACACAAGTGATTAAGATGAGATTCCACCTCACAGATGCACACACACATGCACACTAAGGCCAAAGTAGAGCAGAGAGCATCTTGCTAATAAGCATGTGGCTATTCCAGCTCCCTTACATATCCACAACAATTTCTGATACTTAATCTCGCAAAGTTATTCACACTCAAACTTCATATTCTCATCTCACACATCTTCTTAGAAGAACCACATTCATTGCACCTTAATCCTTTCAGCTTTATGGTTGCCGGCTCCCGGAAGCAATATCCACTTTGCTTTCCCCAACCCCCTTGCATTGGCACCAGAGGAACAGGAAGAAGAGGAGGAGGTGGAGGATGAGGAGAGTGATGAAGATGGCATTATGTCAATCATTACCATCGTTGCCGGTACCCGCTCAGAGACATATTAGAAGCTAGCCTAAAAAGATAACTTATTGAGGCAAGCATCATGCACTAACAGCAGCAACAATGCTGGAAGAAAGGGACATCACAGTTGCCACTTTGCTGGGAAGCAATGTCACATACAAATTCTGCTGCAAAGGAGTCAGATGAGGACCTTCAATGGTCAAGTTTCTGAAGACGGCTAATGGAATGAATAAGCCAAATGTTTGGTGTAATTGATAGCCTGTCTGAAAGCTCATGCCTAGAGCAATGATGGAATCTGTCTCCAGTTTGACCCATGGTTTAATCCAAAGACTAATAACGATTCTCTCCAGCATAGAAAGATTAAAAATTCTACCAAGTGACCTGTGGACCAAACATTATGCAGCATTTGATGACTGAAGGTACAGTCATAGCAACTTCCAAAGTGATGAGTGGGATCTCATGGAGCTGCCTTGGTGAAAATTGGTCAAAAGTGGCATGTACAATATCTCAACTGTCCAGACTTCTATCCTCCAGCTGATTAGTGGGCTCACTGAACAGATGGCCTCGGGAAATGTTGTGAAAATCATAGAGTAGAATCATAACCTTTTGGCTTCACTCTCCAGATAGCAGCATTCCTGCCTCCTTCTCTATCACTCCACCTTGTAGTTGCCAGTCAGCCAGTCCAGACTGCTCAAGGCTGCTCAAGCCCATTCTGACATGGCACATTCTGAGTCAGGACAATTTGAGTTCTTCAGATTCAGAACTACCATCTGCCTCATTTTCTGTTTCCACTCAGGATACACTTCATAAAAGCACCAGAGTAGATGAGAACATTTACAGGTAATGTAGCCTGAGGGTAAGCATGAAGTTGAACAGTTTAATATTTGTAAGTGTTGTTCATTGTGTTATGTTTTCAGTATCCAAGGCAATAACAAACAGGGAGCAATTATGCTAATTGTGTACTGCTCAATCTGTTTACTTTTTGTTTTTTGACTTGGTGAAGGGTCATCTACTTGAAACATTGGGCGGAATCCTCTGGTCCCACCAGCAGCAGGAAGCTTGGCGGTCGGAGAAATGTACTTTGACATGAGGCCAAAGACCAGAGGCGGGATTCTCCCGAATCGGTGTGATGGCCCGACGCCAGCATCAAAAACAGCGCAAACCACTCCGGCGTCAGGCCGACCGGAAGTAGGGGAATTCTCCGCACTTCCAGGGGCTAGGCCAACGCCCGAGGGGTTGGCGCCACGGCAGCTGGTGCCGAAGGGACTGCATGAGTTTGCACATGTGCAGAACCGGCAGTGTGCTTCATCGCACGCGCAGACCGGCGAGCGTATTCTGGCGCATGCGCAGGGGGGTGTCTTCTCCACGCCGGCCATGGCGGAGCCCTACAGGGGCTGGCACGGAAGGAAGAAGTGCCCCCATGGTACAGGCCCGCCCGCAGTTCAGTGGGCTCAGATCGCGGGCCAGGCCACCGTGGGGGCCTCCCCCGGGGTCGGATCCCCCCGCGCCCCCCGAGGACCGCACCAGCCAACTTACCTGCCAGGTCCCACCATGTGGGATCATGTCCAATCCACGCCGGCAGGACTAGTCATAACCAGGCGGCTGCTCGGCCCATCAGGGCCCAGAGAATTGCCAGGTGGGCTGCTGCCAACGGCCCCCGACCAGCATGGCGTAAATCCTGCCCCTGCCCGAAAACCGGCACCGGAGAATACGGCAGCCGGCGTCGGAGAATCCCACCACAGTTTCCTGACAATAGGATGAACTTTTGCAATTATATTCTCGGTATTCTAAAGGCAGGTTAAAGGCAAGTTGAGATTCCCTGTGAACACTGTAAATGAAGTCCTTTGGCATGCATTCTCATTAAAAGGCCACCTTGCCTGAATTAAGTTCCCCCACCAAATTAAGTCAGAATATTCAAATTTATTACTGCACATAAGTGGCATGCATCTGGCAATGTAAACTTCTACCATGATTAATGGTGAGTTGTCTCCACATTATCTTCTTTGGGGAGTGTCTGTAAATGACAGCCTATGCTTGAGAGCAGATGAAGGCAATGCAAGTTTCGTTGAGGAGGATCAGGGAAGGGAAGAAACGCTAGTGGGGAAGGGTGGTGCAGTGGCCAAGGAGAACTGGACGGGATATTGCAGGTTGTCCTGGTGCCATTTAAATATGGCACTCAGACCTTTGACCAAATAAAGTAATAATGGCAGGATGACAACATCCCCTCCTGCCCCCACCACAAGAATGGATAAGTTCCCCTTGGTGTATGTTTAATTAGCTGAACAGTGCAAGATCTCTCATGGTCAGCTGTCCTAGTGCCCTTCCCCCCGCCCAATGGAAATCACTCGCACCTCCATGAGCATTCCTGAACATAGATTCTAGAACGGCTGATTCTGGTCATTAACTCTGTTTCTCTCTCCACCAACACTGCAAGAGCTAATGTGCATATCCAGAACTTTTTATTTTGGATGTCTTTTTATTGTGATCTTCATGAGGAAGAGAGTGGAAGAATTGAGTGCAGATAGTAGACTTCTCAATCGATGTTCCATCGTGGAAGTTAGAGCATGTGGTCGCCGTGGTCTGAGGTCTGATGATGGAGGCGAGCATCCCTCTCAGGTGTGAGCCAACTACTTGGAACCGTCTGGTGCTCCTTCTGGTCCTCTTCCTCCTCCTTCTTTTGAGGTCTCTGAGCTTAGCCTTAGAGATAGAGATAGAGAAATACAGCACAGAACAGGCCCTTCGGCCCAAGATGTTGCGCCGAACTTTTGTCCTAGGTTAATCATAGAATTTTGGACAATTTGTCATGGCCAATCCACCCAACCTGCACATCTTTGGACTGTGGGAGGAAACCGGAGTACCCGGAGGAAACCCACGCAGTCACGGGGAGGATGTGCAGACTCCACACAGACAGTGACCCAAGTCAAAATCGAACTTGGGACCCTGGAGCTATGAAGCAATTGTGCTATCCACAATGCTACCGTGCTGCCCTTAAGAAGTTAACCTACACTCCATTATTCTACCCTAATCCATGTACCTATCCAATAGCCGCTTGAAGTTCCCTAACGTTTCCGACTCAACTACTTCCACAGGCAGTGCATTCCATGCCCCCACTACTCTCTGGGTAAAGAACCTACCCTTGACATCCCCCCTATATCTTCCACCATTTATCTTAAATTTATGTCCCCTTGTAATGGTGTGTTCCACCCGGGGAAAAAGTCTCTGACTGTCTACTCTATCTATTCCCCTAATCATCTTATAAACCTCTATCAAGTCGCCCCTCATCCTTCTCTGTTCTAATGAGAAAAGGCCTAGCACCCTCAACCTTTCCTCGTATGACATACTCTCCATTCCAGGCAACATCCTGGTAAATCTCCTTTGCACCTTTTCCAAAGCTTCCACATCCTTCCTAAAATGAGGCGACCAGAACTGCACACAGTACTCCAAATGTGGCCCGACCAAGGTTTTGTACAGCTGCATCATCACCTCACGGCTCTCAAATTCAATCCCTCTGCTAATGAACACTAGCACACCATAGGCCTTCTTCACAGCTCTATCCACTTGAGTGGCAACTTTCAAAGATCTATGAACCTAGACCCCAAGATCTCTCTGCTCCTCCACATTGCCAAGAACCCTACCGTTAACCCTGTATTCCGCATTCATATTTGTCCTTCCAAAATGGACAACCTCACACTTGTCAGGGTTAAACTCCATCTGCCACTTCTCAGCCCAGCTCTGCATTCTATCTATATCTCTTTGAAGCCGACAACAGCCCTCCTCACTATCCACAACTCCACCAATCTTCGTATCATCTGCAAATTTACTGACCCACCCTTCAACTCCCTCATCCAAGTCGTTAATGAAAATCACAAACAGCAGAGGACCCAGAACTGATACCTGCGGTATGCCACTGATAACTGGGCTCCAGGCTGAATATTTGCCATCCACCACCACTCTCTGTCTTCTATCGGTTAACCAGTTTGTTATCCAACTGGCCAAATTTCCCACTATCCCATGCCTCCTTACTTTCTGCACAAGCCTACAATGGGGAACCTTATCAAATGCCTTACTAAAATCCATGTACACTACGTCCACTGCTTTACCTTCATCCACATGCTTGGTCACCTCCTCAAAGAAGTCAATAAGACTTGTAAGGCAAGACCTACCCCTCACAAATCCATGCTGACTATCCCTAATCAAGCAGTGCCTTTCCAGATGCTCATAAATCCTATCCCTCAGTACCCTTTCCATTACTTTGCCTACCACCGAAGTAAGACTAACTGGCCTGTAATTCCCAGGGTTATCCCTATTCCCTTTTTTGAACGGGGCACGACATTCGGCACTCTCCAATCCTCTGGTACCACCCCTGTTGACAGCGAGGACGAAAAGATCATTGCCAACGGCTCTGCAATTTCATTTCTTGCTTCCCATAGAATCCTTGGATATATCCCGTCAGGCCCGGGGGACTTGTCTATCCTCAAGTTTTTCAAAACGCGCAACACATCTTCCTTCCTGACAAGTATCTCCTCGAGCTTATCAGTCTGTTTCACACTGTCCTCTCCAACAATATGGCCCCTCTTGTTTGTAAATACTGAAGAAAAATACTTGTTCACGACCTCTCCTATCTCTTCAGACTCAATACACAATCTCCCGCTACTGTCCTTGATCGGACCTACCCTCGCTCTAGTCATTCTCATATTTCTCACATATGTGTAAAAGACATTGGGGTTTTCCTTGATCCTACCTGCCAAAGATTTTTCATGCCCTCTCTTAGCTCTCCTAATCCCTTTCTTCAGTTCCCTCCTGGCTATCTTGTATCCCTCCAGCGCCCTGCCTGAACCTTGTTTCTTCAGCCTTACATAAGTCTCCTTCTTCCTCTTAACAAGACATTCAACCTCTCTTGTCAACCATGGTTCCCTCACTCGACCATCTCTTCCCTGCCTGACAGGGACATACATATCAAAGACACGCAGTACCTGTTCCTTGAACAAGTTCCACATTTCACTTGTGTCCTTCCCTGACAGCCTATGTTCCCAACTTCTGCACTTCAATTCTTGTCTGACAGCATTGTATTTACCCTTCCCCCAATTATAAACCTTGCCCTGTTGCACGCACCTATCCCTCTCCATAACTAAAGTGAAAGTCACAGAATTGTGGTCACTACCTCCAAAATGCTCCCCCACTAACAAATCTATCACCTGCCCTGGTTCATTACCAAGTACTAAATCCAATATGGCCTCCCCTCTGGTCGGACAATCTACATACTGTGTTAGAAAAGCTTCCTGGACACACTGCACAAATACTACCCCATCCAAACTATTTGATCTAAAGAGTTTCCACTCAATATTTGGGAAGTTGAAGTCACCCATGACTACTACCCTGTGACTTCTGCACCTTTCCAAAATCTGTTTCCCAATCTGTTCCTCCACATGTCTGCTGCTATTGGGGGGTTATAGAAAGCTCCCAACAAGGTGACTGCTCCTTTCCTATTTCTGACTTCAACCCATATTACCTCAGTAGGCAGATCCCCCTCGAACTGCCTTTCTGCAGCTGTTATACTATCTCTAATTAACAATGCCACCCCCCCACCTCTTTTACCATCCTCCCTAATCTTGTTGAAACATCTATAACCAGGGACCTCCAACAACCATTTCTGCCCCTCTTCTATCCAAGTTTCCGTGATGGCCACCACATCGTAGTCCCAAGTACCGATCCATGCCTTACGTTCACCCACCTTATTCCTGATGCTTCTTGCATTAAAGTATAGACACTTCAACCCATCTCCTTGCCTGCAAGTACTCTCCTTTGTCAGTGTTACCTTCCCCACTGCATCACTACATGCTTTGGCGTCCTGAATATCGGCTTCCTTAGTTGCTGGACTACAGATCCGGTTCCCATTCCCCTGCCAAATGAGTTTAAACCCTCCCGAAGAGTACTAGAAAACCTCCCCCCCAGGATATTGGTGCCCCTCTGGTTCAGATGCAACCCGTCCTGCTTGTACAGGTCCCACCTTCCCCAGAATGCGCTCCAATTATCCAAATACTGGCATATTTGGTGGTGGTGCCAGTTGGTCTCTCACAATCTCCAGATTGTGAAGCGTGCAGCAAATCACCATGACTCTGCAGTACTCCTCACCTTCCTGTCTCTCTTCCCTATAGCAGAATGTGTTGCTTTGCTTCATCTCATGTCATCCTCACATTACCCATCCCAGCAAGGGGGCCCTTAGCAAGGTACCCATGATCAAGAACTCTCTTCCTCCTGGTTGACTCCTAGAAGATCTCCGGTAGGTGAAGTAACACAGTACTCACAATCTTTAGGTGCAGTTGTCAGAGAATTTCTGGAGTAAATACTGAAAGAGCATTGATGAAATCATGAACAATTGGCCTGGAAAGTTTCACAATATGCATCAAAAGTCCACTTAAAGTGCAGTGTAGTCAGTCAATCTTTGTCAATGAACAGTGAAAGCCAAGCATGGCTTTAAATGATCGCAATCTTCACCAGAGAATGCACGTTTAAATCCAAACACAGCAGTTTAAATTAAAATCCAACTGGTTTGGTAATGTCCTTGAGTGAAGGATAGCCACCAGCCTCACTCAACCATGTCTTTGGCATAAAGAGATTTAATTGAAAAGTCCCAGCTATCTTCTGCTGAGTGGGGGTTGTTGGAGGTCGAGGGAGGGGGGTGGCACTTCCTCCCACCTATAATAGGGGCTCAATATTGAGGGTAAAGAAGTCAAAGCTTTAGGATGACTGGTATTGTCACGTAAGAAATTATAGAATGTTTCCCCGCTCTTACCACCCCTCGGTTGACTGCAACACGTGTCTATTAAAAAACTTGCTTGTAGCATTGTGGATAGCGCAATTGTTTCACAGCTCCAGGGTCCCAGGTTCGATTCCGGCTTGGGTCACTGTCTGTGCGGAGTCTGCACATCCTCCACGTGTGTGCGTGGGTTTCCTCCGGGTGCTCCGGTTTCCTCCCACAGTCCAAAGATGTGCAGGTTAGGTGGATTGGCCATGATAAATTGCCCTTAGTGATCAAAATTGCCCTTAGTGTTGGGTGGGGTTACTGAAGAAGAAGAAGATCGCTTATTGTCACGAGTAGGCTTCAAATGAAGTTACTGTGAAAAGCCCCTAGTCACCACATTCCGGTGCCTGTTCGGGGAGGCTGTTACGGGAATCGAACCATGCTGCTGGCCCGCTTGGTCTGATTTCAAAGCCAGCGATTTAGCCCTGTGCTAAACAGCCCTGGGTTATGGGGTTTGGGTGGAGGTGTTGACCTTGGGTAGGGTGCTCTTTCCAAGAGCCGGTGCAGACTTGATGGGCCGAATGGCCTCCTTCTGCACTGTAAATTCTATGATAATCTATGATAATCTAATTCAGCGAGTGTTTAACTGCTTCACTCCAATAGTTGTAAAAGAGCACATGGACAGGTTTCCTTGTACGTTTTAAAAGAAACAAGAAACGTTTTTATTGTACTTAATACTTGATCTAAATTAAAACACTCCAACTCTACTCACAGAAGCATTGATGAGTTCACACACACACACCCACATGGAAGTAAATTTCAAAAGTAGGCTAAAATGTTTAAGAATCCATCAAAAAAAATCAAGCGTAAATGGATCATTTAGATTGATGGCTTGGATGATTTCCGACTGGGCTCAATAATCTTTCCAGACTCTGATTCATGATTCATGGGGGCCGCCATCTTGGACGCCATCTTCATCACCACCCTCCACGTGCGATCCACGGGCCCTAGTTACATCCCCAGACTCAAACAGCTCATCGGAGGAGTACGACCTCCCCGGGCAGTCACCACATGGCCCGCAACTCAGCGCAGTGTTCCTGCATCAAGCTCGCTAGAACGCAGCGGTATCTAATTGACAGGACGCCCGATCAGAAGAATTCGACTCCCCCAGGCACCCACCACGCGGCCCGCAACTCAACGCGGTCACCCTCGACCAATCTCGCCCCAACCATCTGAGAAATTCGATGACGGAGGTCCAGATCAACGGGTACAACATGCCGCGCCTCTTTGACTCCGGGAGCACAGAGAGCTTCATACACCCAGAGCTGGTAAGACGCTGTTCCCTCCCTATTTATCCTGTCAACCAAACTATTGCCCTCGCTTCGGGCTCACATTCCATCCAAATCCAAGGCCGCACTACAGCAACGCTAACGATTCGAGGCGCTAGCTATTCCAAATTTAAACTGTATGTCTTGCCCGACCTCTGCGCGCCACTCCTCTTAGGCTTGGATTTCCAATGTAACCTCAAGAGTCTCACCCTCAGCTTTGGCGGGCCCCTGCCCCCACTCACTATCTGCAGGCCGCCACGCTGCGCATCGCCCCCCCCCCTCCTCTCTTCATCAACCTCACCCCGGATTGCAAACCGGTAGCCACCCGCAGCAGGCGGTACAGCCTGCAGGATAGGGTATTTATCAGAACGGAGATCCGAAGGCTGCTCAGTGAGGGGATCATAGAGACCAGTAACAGTCCCTGGAGAGCTCAGGTGGTGGTCGTCAAGACCGGGGACAAATTCCGCATGGTCGTCGATTATAGCCAGACCATCAATCGCTTTAATCCTATCAATCCTAGACGCGTATCCCCTCCCCAGTATCGCAGACATGGTAAACCAGATCGCCCAATATCGGGTATTTTCCACGGTGGATCTGAAGTCTGCATACCACCAGCTCCCAATCCACCCGGAGGACCACCACTACACGGTGTTCGAGGCCGATGGCCGCCTCTTCCATTTCCTCCGGGTTCCCTTCGGCGTCACTAACGGGGTTTTGGTGTTCCAACGAGCAATGGACCGAATGGTAGACCAGTACGGGCTGCGGGCCACGTTTCCGTATCTGAATAATGTTACCATAAGCGGCCATGACCAGCAGGACCATGACGCCAACCTCCGCCGTTTTCTACACACGGCCCAAAAATTAAACCTTACATATAACAAGGAGAAATGCGTGTTCCGCACAAACAGACTAGCCATCCTCGGCTACGTCGTGGAGAACGGAGTCCTGGGCCCAGAGCCGGACCCTCTTAGAACTCCCCCTCCCCCATGGCCCCAAGACCCTCAAACGGTGCTGGGGCTCTTTTTGTACTACGCCCAGTGGGTCCCTCAATATGCGGACAAAGCCCGCCCACTCTTCAAGGCCACACTATTTCCCCTGTCTGCTGAGGCGCGCCAGGCCTTCAGCTGCATCAGGGACGACATCGCCAAAGCAGCCATGCGACGCCTCAGAGGTAGCGCTAGCAGCCACTTTAAACCAAGCAGGGCGACCCGTTGCATTTTTCTCCCGTACCCTATCCGCTTCAGAACTCCGACACTCCTCAGTCGAGAAGGAAGCACAAGCCATCGTAGAGGCTGTCCGACACTGGAGGCACTACCTCGCAGGTAGGAGGTTCACCCTCATTACCGACCAACGGTCGGTCGCCTTCATGTTCGACACCTCGCAAAGGGGCAAAATTAAAAATGACAAAATTCTTCGGTGGAGGATTGAACTCTCCACCTACAATTACAATATTAAATATCGACCGGGGAAGCTCAACGAGCCCTCGGATGCCCTATCCCGCGGGACATGCGCCAGCGCGCTAATCAGCCGCCTAAAAGCCATCCACGATGACCTCTGCCACCCAGGGGTCACCCGGTTCACCCACTACATCAGAGCCCGAAACCTGCCTTTCTCCAACGAGGAGGTAAAAGCGGTCACCAGGGACTGCCCGATCTGTGCGGAGTGCAAACCGCACTTCTATAGACCAGACAGGGCCGATCTGGTCAAGGCTTCTAGGCCCTTTGAACGCCTTGCGATCGATTTCAAAGGGCCTCTCCCCTCCACTAACAAAAACATTTACTTCCATAAGATTATTGACGAGTTCTCCCGATTCCCCTTCGCCATCCCATGCCCCAATATGACCTCCCACACAGTCATTAGGGCCCTGCATAGTGTCTTCACCCTGTTCGGGTTCCCCAGCTACATGCACAGCGACCGGGGTGCGTCCTTTATGAGTGACGAGCTGCGTCAGTACCTGCTCGACAAGGGTATCGCCTCGAGCAGGACTATCAGTTACAACCCCAGGGGAACGGACAGGTGGAGAGGGAGAACGCGACGGTCTGGAAGACCGTCCTACTGACCCTCAGGTCCAGGAAGCTCCAAGTTTCCCAATGGCAGGAAGCCCTCCCTGATGCGCTCCACGCAATTAGATCCCTCCTGTGTACAGCTACCAACCAAGCCCCCACGAGCGGCTCTTCATTTTTTCCAGGGGCACTACCATAGGGGTCTCACTTCCAGCGTGGCTGAGGACGCCAGGCCCGGTTCTCCTAAGGAAGCACGTCAGGGCGCACAAGACCGACCCCATTGTTGAAAAGGTGCTCCTGCTTCATTCCAACCCACAGTACGCATTTCTTGAGTTCCCGGACGGTCGCCAGGTCACAGTATCCCTCCGGGACCTGGCACCCGCTGGATCCAGCCCCCCATCTACCCCCACCGAGGAACTCCTCTCCCTGTTCCCTATGCGGCCGCCCCCTTGCACCCCCGATTCTGCGAGCTCACCACACCAGTCCCGAGCGCCAGCACCAGCCCGCCCCCAGCGCCCCCAGTCTCCATTCGACCAGGAGGTGTATGAGGCTCAGACAAGACTCGCTCTGGAGCTGGCAACCGTACCTCAGACCTTGACGCCCGCCCATCCACCGCAAGAAGCTGCAACCCCGGTGCTCCGCAGATCAAAATGGATAATTTGTCCACCGGACAGACTGACTCTTTGAGCCATCACCCCCGCCGGACTTGATTTTTTTTAACGGGGGTGAATGTGGTGAATGTGATTCACACTATATATAGTTGCCAATATCACTCCATGTATATATGTTCGTTATCTACCCGTTGTAAGATCAATGCTGTATATAGTTACCAATATAACTCCATGTATATATGTTCACTATCCACCATTATAAGTGCAGTTGCACTGTCTGACCACCAGGGGGAGTCGCTCTGGGTGTACGCGGGAGTTTGTACTGGGCTCCTCCCTTGGCTCCGCCCAGGACTCCTCCCCCTGGGACCGATGTATAAAGATCAGTGCTTTAGAGCCAGCCTGCCAGTTCATCTGAAGTTCAATAACGAATAGGCTGGCTCTGTTGTAAGTGTATTAAAGCCTCTGTTCAGATCCAACTACACGTGTTCGCTGAATTGATGGTTCCATCACTGGTAGCTTTGTAATTTGTAGGGTCCAGCTATGTGGATGTTCAGCCACCTTAGGAGCCGCTACTTAAGTCACTTAAAACACTGTTGTTCAGTCTTTTTAAACTTATCCGGTGGTTTCAGCGCCCTCAGTAAATTAAGTAATTTTCTATCTAAACATGGCTTTATAACATTACACCTCAAAACAAAAAATGAAACATCTCCATGGATCCTGGAGGGATTTCAGAAGGAAATCACTGCATTTAAAATGATGTTCAGCAATAGCATAAAAAATTCTCAGCCAAATTATGGTTGGATTGTTCCAACTATGCGTTGGAGGTTTAACAGCCAGTTAAAGTCACTCTGGACCAATTTGATATTGCTCAAAGGAAGGAGAAATATTACAAGTTATTCAAAAGAATCAGCTTCATTCTTGACTGGCAATTTTTAAAATATTTCTGTCACTTGAAGAGTTTGATACAAAGTTGTCTTATCGAAACATATGACAAAATCATGACAAGGTGTGCTTTCTCAGCCTGAATAACTGTATTACTTCAAATGGAAATTTGATTTGAAGTGATGTTTTGTCACTTTTAAAGACTGCAGTGAGAACATTTAAGGGCATTCAATAAATTTAATAACAAAAACCAATTACCAGCCAATGTTTGCAGTTCTTTTTCCACTGTCAGCAAAACATTACCTAGATCTCAAGGACAAGATCGACACTCTGAAAAGAGTGGAGATTGTGACTCACCCATGAGAGTGATCTAAACATAAGTGCTGAAATAATTAAAGTTGGAAATCAGTCCAAAACCCAGCAGTTTCCACGAAGCTAGAATCAATTACATTCTTGCAATGAATACCATGGGGTATAGACCGAGACAAGCCAGAATTAACAACACTGGCAACAGGGCTTTGTGTGCACATTTCAGACCTCACTGAATAAGTAAACTTCGCAAATGAAGCAAAACTCAAGTTCTCAAACTCGGTGAGTGGATCAGCCTCTGGGATCAAATTTTCGAGTGTCATGGGCAGCACGGTGGCACAGTGGCTAGCATTGCTGCCTACAGCGTTGAGGACCCGGGTTCGAATCCCGGCCCTGGGTCGCTGCCCGTGTGGAGTTTGCACGTTCTCCCCGTGTCTGCGTGGGTTTCATGCCCACAACCCAAAGTTGTGCAGGATAGGTGGACTGACCAAGCTAAATTGCCCCTTAATTGGAAAAAATAATTGGGTACTCTAAATTTTTTTTTAAAACCATTTTCAAGTGTCATTTTCCTTTTGTGGCATATATATTCGGCCATTGAGTGATTTGGTTGCTTGCTTTTGTGGTCATTGTTTTTCGCTACATTTATTTTAATTGTCTTTATATGAATTTATAAATGCTAGCAAAGTTTTGCTAAAAACAAAAGGGCAGCATTTTCCATTCTGGCAGCTGCGACTAGTGGCGGGTGGGAAGATCAGCATGATTCCTACTGGGCTGTGAGGTGGGCGGACATGTGAAATCTTCCGCTTTTCAGCACATTAATTATGCATGAGCAAAGAGCTCAGCAAATGTGGCAGGGCAGGGGGCAGCAATTCACCCACCTCACTGTTATCTCATAGAGTTGAAGGGGTCCTGGTGACATATCTGGGGCTGGTTTAGCACAGTGGGCCAAACTGCTGGCTTGTAATGCAGAATAAGGCCAGCAGCCTGGGTTCAATTCCTGTACCAGCCTCCCTGAACAGGCGCCAGAATGTGGCGACTAGGGGCTTTTCACAGTAACTTCATTGAAGCCTACTTGTGACAATAAGCGATTATTATTATTATTTAAAGGGTCCCCAGACCGACATTCACTCACTGCAGGCCAGGCGATTTGCATTATGCCTACAGAGTTCTTGTGGCTGCAGCTTATATTGGAGAAGCTTGCAGATGGGAGCAACCACATGCCTAGTCACACAAGGGCACTTCCGGCACTGCCTTTCATTCATCTCTGGATAAGAATATTGCTTGTGAAACATGCATGATCGGGCCAATGCTCGCCATTGCAATGGTCCATGTTTACCAGCCTTTTGACCTTGCTTACAGAGGCCCCATTCCTCTTGCTGCTCAGGCCCTTGCCCCCCTTCTGGCCCTGTGCCAAATGCCGAATGGCCTCCTTCTCCTCATCTGCGTGAGAACCATTACCTAAGGCAGAGTTACCTGCAGCCTGCATGATCGAGGCCTCAATGCATGTATAAACGGACTGAAGTGATACATTAAGTGAGCATGTCCTTTACAGGTTTACCTCCATCTCAAAGCCAGAAGGCAAGTGCTAAGCCCTTCATCTAGTGCATCGTTTAGACATGGCATCTCCACCAAACACCTCCAGGTAAAGGACATCCTGGAGGACCACGAATGGGTGTTCCTCCCATTTATACATGATTGCTTTTGGAGGCAATACTTTTTGACCAAGGTAATGTGAGTCAAGTACAAGAAGTCTCAAGCGGACTCTTTTCTGCTTGTTTCCATGACTGTTAGAACCCACATGGGATCTATGGGGATGGACCAACTATCCTCCCCGTGAGACTCGTAGAATACAACCTTCACCATTGATGGGTAGGGGCCCATCAGTGGAGTAAATGGACTCCAGCATAAATGGCGGTCAAGGTGAGAGCCGAGCATGAGTAGTCCCAGCTGGGACCTGGAGTATACTGTATGTATACTTTCCTTTGTAATAAAATGCCTTTATTTCTGCCTTTCAATTTGGACTCCTCTGTGGCCACTAAATTGGTGACGTGAGTAAAAGTAGAGCTATAGACAGCGCTGCTAACTGTTGTAAGGTAGTTATCTCTTATTGCATTACCAGAATAAGGTTTGCACTGATTTCAGAATGCCGCTTTTTGGGAGACTTGAAGTGCATCGAAGATTGGACACAATACACAGAGCGTATGCACTATTTTTTCAGGGCTGATGCTCTAACAGATGAAGAGAGACAGATGGTAATAGTTTTGACTGCTTGTGGAGACCTACAGCATGATAAATAACCACACATACCCTGCAGCCCAGACTCCAAGTCCTTTGAAGAGCTAATTGCAATAGTGGCAAACCATTATGACCCCAAGCCATTGGACATTTTGTAACATTATTACTGGTTTAGCAAGGCTTAGAGGACCCCAGCAGAGTCTATTACCTGGTTCTTAACGCGTTTGTGGAAACTGGCTGAATTCTGTGATCATGACCCTTCCCTTCCCGGGTGTTGCAGGACCATTTAGTTTATGGCGTGCATAATATGGTGACCTAACAAAAATAATTGACTGAGCCAGTATGAGACCTTAAGAATGCCGTAGAAATTTTGCTTTCAAGAGAGGGTGCAGAAAAGAGAGGACAGGAACTCCAAGTGATAAAAGTGAATAGTGCAGGACATATCACTTCTCGGCGTTCTGCGCCTCCCAGATTAGGAGTCCCCAGATCCCGCATTGGGGTGATCACCACTGAGGCCAGGGCCTCGGACCTAGGACCTCACTGACTCGGCCAGATACGTCCCCCAAATGCGTGGAGGGAGACCAGACGATGTGGTGCGTATGGCTGGAGAAATTGCAGGGAGCAAAAGCCACAGGGGAGGGGTCAACAAATCCGCCATCCCACCTGAGGTAGGCATCAACCACTTGGCCACACTTTGGAACAGTCCGGTGACAAATGCATGCAGCTGAACAGCATTGTGGCACCCAAAGTTGCCCCACTTCAGATCACCGTTCAAGTAAACGGTTACTCTCTGGTAATGTAATTAGACACAAGAGCTGCAGCCTTAATCATAGTTAAACAAACATTTTTTTAAAAATTCAGTCAGGAATACAACAGTTGCATCTATGTGATACGGAAGCAAGACAGGCAACCTACATGGGGAACCACTTGCCATAGCTGGGACCACGATGGCCCCAATGATTTACTGGCAGCAATCTGTAAGACTGCTGTTGATTGTGGTGAAAGGTCAAGGCCCTAGCTCTGATTGGCTGCAGCACCTTCGCCTAGATTGGTAGCGGATTTTTCAGATGATTGCTGGAGGTCTCTATGAGGATTTGGGGAAACACCGCAAAGTTTTTCAGACTGGGCTGGAGAAATCAAGGGAGCCATGGCAAAAATTCATGTCAACCCTGAAGCACAGCCTAAATATTTTCGGGTCCAGCTAATCCCTTGTGCACTACTGGCGAAGGTTGAGGCTGAGCTCAGCCAACTGGAGGGCCTCGGGACCATTCGGCCAGTTAAATTCGCCAACTGGACAGCACCGGTAGTCTCCATCCTTTAACTGGACAAAATCGTTCGACTTTGCGGCGACTATAAATTGACCATAAATATGGTATCCCGATTGGATAAGTATCCAATGCCGTGCATCGTATGGGAAATTGGCTGGAGGTCATTCAATTTCAAAGTTTGACATGAGTCATGCCTATCTTCAGCTGGAGTTATATCCTGAATCCAGACAATACGTGACCATAAATACCCTTAGAGGCCTTTACGAGTACACAAGATTGCTCTTCAGTGTATCATTGGCCTGCGCCATTTTCCAGCACATTATGGAAAGCATTCTGCAGGGTTTACCCCATGTGGCAGATTATTTGGTTGATGTATTAGTCACATATTAGATGGAATGAGAACACTTGAGCAACCTGGAAGATGTACTCCGCCGCTTTTCAGAATCGGGTGTCCGTCTCAAAAGAGAGAAGTGTGTTTTTCTTGCCAAGGAGGTCATTTACTTAGGGTACCGCATAGACCGGGATGGACTACATCCAGTAGAAGAGAAGCTGCGAGCGATCCAACAGGCCCACATGCCGGAGAACACAACCGAGCTGCACCCGTTTCAGGGTTCGTGAATTATTACGGAAAATTCATCCCTGGCCTCGCAACCTTCCATGTCCTGCTTAAAAAAATCATGGCCATGGGTATGGAGAGCACCACAGGAAGAGATGTTTGCTCAAATGAAGATCAAACTAACTTAATCTGGCCTGCTGACGCAGAATGATCCCACCAACCCACTGGTCATAAAGTGCAATATTTCGCCATATGGCATTGGCACCGTGTTGTCACACTGCATGGGGAATAGTAGAGAGTGGCTGATTGCATTTTCCTCCAGAATGCTGACCACAGTAGAGGGTGCAGATCAAGAAAGAAGGCTTGGCTGTAGTTTTCACAGTCAAAACGTTCCATCAACACATGTATGGGTGTTTTTTTTCCAATACTGACAGACCTCAAACCGAGGTTGGGCCTCTTCAAGGAGGACAAGGCTACCCCCCATCACGTCAGCCCATATGCAGAGATGGGCCCTCTTGTTGGCAATGTATGAATACGCGTTTGAGCACCGACCGGGCACACAGATTGCGAATACACATGCACTGCGTAGACTACCATTGCCAACATGACCTCTGACTTCCTCCAGAGCCAACAAAGTGGCAGCCACATTGAACTTCATGGATACGTTGCCAGTCACGGCGGCCAAAAATACGTGAGTAGACACAAACAGATCCTTTATTGTCCAAAGTCCGCCGTATCGTGCTATATGGTGACCAACACCAGAAACTGCCCAACGAATTAAAGGCTTGTTCAACAACAATATCAGAGTTCAGCATTGAAGATGGCATCCTTTTATGGGGCACATATCATGCTCCAGACTTTATATTGCAAGATCTACATAACGGGCACCCAGGCACATCAAAAATAAAAAATGCTCACCCGCAGTTAGGTCTGGTGGCCAGGCTTGGATGCGGAGATAGAGTGGTTGATCCGGCAATGCGCCGTTTGCCAGGAGCAGCATGCGCCTCTTCACGCATGGGAATGGCCGGGTCAGCCTTCGGTGCGGCTTCATGGCATATTTGCCAGTCCTTTCCAAGGCTCCATGTTTTTAGTGGTGGTGGATGCCCATTCAAAGTGGTCAGAGGTCCACAGGATGTCGTCCACTACTTTGAAGGCGGCGATTGAAAAGCCTAGACTTTCATTCAGCACACACGGTATCGCGGAGGTGTTGGCCACTGACAATGCTACGTTGAAGAGTTTGGGAGTTTTGTGAAGGCAAACGGGGTGCAACACATTCATGTGGCCCGGTACCACCCAGCTTTGAATGGGCTGGCCGAAAGGTTGGTGCAAATGTTAAAAAGATGAAAGCCATGCATGAGTAATCCCGGCTGAGACCCAAAGTGTACTGTGTGTATAGTTTACTTAGTAATAAAATAGGTTTCATAATGCCTCTCGTTTTGGACTCCTCTGTGGCCACTAAAATCATCTTTGAGGCTCTTGGAGACCATTACTGTGGCATCATAGAAAGGCTAACCAGATGATAGAGATTTGGAGTTGTCTGCCCTCCACCAGCCGTGCCCCTTAGAAGCATTTCACCTCCCTCACCCCTTCATCCATTTCTTTCACTGCAATCAATAGCAAATGCCACAGAATCAATGGCAGTTCCGCACCGTATTGGTCTCATAACATCAATATCCCAATGAGACGGGAATAAATCTTCTGAAATTTGAGCTTAACTGTGGTTGTCTTATGAAGAAAGATGGGACAGGCTGGGCTTGTTTCAACTGGAAATTAGAGGACTGAGAGGTAGCTTTAATGAGATCAAGATCCTGAAGGGACTTGACAAGGTGGACATGGAATGGCTGTTTCCACTTGTGGGTGAATCCAGAATTAGGGGGCACTGTTTTAAAATTAGCAGCCATCATTTTAGGGCAGAGGTGAGGAGATTTTCTTTCTCTCAGAGGATTGTGTGACTTTGGAACCCTCTGCCTCATAATGCGGCAGAGGCCTGGTCGTTAAATACTTTTAAGCTGGAAGTAGTTAGATTCTTGTTAGCCAAGGGAATCAAATGTTATCAGGAGTAGTTGGAAATGTGGAGTTAGAAACACGCACAGATCAGCCATGATCTTGATGAATGGCAGAGCAGGATCAGGATCGACGGGCCGAATGGCCTGCTTCTGCTCCTATTTCATAGGTTTGTATAGAGAGAATGAAAACAAGCATCTTTGACCTGTAGTTGCCTCATAATTATTAAGGTGTCCCTTTAGTTGGCTACATCACATGCGCTGGCACTGCCAGGGTGCCTGGCTGGCAGTGCCACGGAGTCCAGGTAGCATTTTGTTCATTCCGGGGATTGGGTCTGGAGGTGCCCTGCCTTTATGTGGTGGGGTGCAGGGGGCTTGATGATCCCCTAATTGGTAATGTAGAGTATTGGAGGGGTCTGGAGGTCGCGATGGGGGTGGGGGGGTCCAGAGATCGGGCGCCATTTCCTGCACTGGTGAGCTGAGCTTTATACGACAGGAAATGAGCCTAAGTGCAGCCTCGGTGAGGAATGCCTCGTCAAGGCCCAGAAATGGAGCAAAGACCCCTTTAATAGTGAGGTGGTTAGCCGGGGAACAACTCAATAAACGTGCCCAAAAATGGGACTTTTCATTTCCGTTAAATTGCACCAATTGTTTCGTTTTAGTCAATGAGATATTTAAGCCATTAGCATACTTCACTGCACAGATATTTTATTATCTGTTAGCTTTTAATCAATGGAAGATTTGTGCTAATTACCCTGTTTTTCCAGATACACCTCTTCCCATTTCCCAGAAGATTTCTGAGCTTATAATACCCTGAGAGTTTTCGGAGGTGAGACAGGGACGAGAAGCAAAAACACTTACAATGCAGATAAATAAGAAAGGAGAATAAGTAATTACATAGGGACAAGCAGAGAGGGAGAATATATGTATAATTACACAAGGACAGAGAGAATTCATAATCACAAGGCGACAGAGACAGATGAATGTATGATTACACAGGGTAAAGAGAATATATGATTACAAATGGAACAGAGATAAAGAGAGGCAATATAAATTATACAGTGACAGAGAAAGAATTTATAATTATCCAGAGCGAGAAGATATAATTACAGAGGCACTGGATCTTTAGAAGTTCATATCGATGAAAAGCAATGAACCCAAATATACATGTGTTCGTGGAAAAATTGATGCAGCCTCATTGTGTTAATTTCATGTACCTTGATTTGTCTGGCTCTGGCAGCTTCTGGAAGGGACTGAACTCCACACTTGGGATTAATATTTTGAGAATACGGTCTGTGTCGCTCCACTTGTCAACTCCGACCTGATTCAGATTTAAAGATGATTTTATTTTCGGCTTACAACCACGTCACAATCTTTGGCTCAGGGTGAAACATCCATAGCAACAGAAACTAGTCACCAAGAAGAGTTAGTATTCTTGCTGGTGGCTTGTTAAGGCTGCTGTAATGTTCTTTGGAGAGATAAAGCAGGGCAGCACTTGGAATTTTATTATTGATCCTTGGTTCACCATCAAACTTCCCTGTTGCATCAAATGGCAAGAGGGCACTTTACATCATGAACGTCATGGGATTTCATGTGTTTCACTGAGCAAAGCATTATGTAGTATGGGTTGCAATTTAACTAAATGGGAACAATCCCCTATAGAGAGCACGTTTAGCCACGTGTTTCCCGATGCTCACAGCGCCGAAGAATGCAGATGCAACTTGCGTTTGATAAGGGGCCTCAACGGGGAATGGGTGGCCAAGGCCGCACATAGCCCTGTTTTGTACACTGAGGAGTTCCAGCGAGTGGAGCTCCTCAGTGTAGCAAGAAATCCTCAGTTGTAAATGGAATCCTGATCTCCAAGGCCCCGAAGCGGACCCCCAAGCCCCAATGCACTATGGGAGGGTCCGTACTCACACCCAGACAGGGCACTCCCAGCACAATCACCCCCATGCAAATGCCAGCTTGGAACCTTGGCAGTGTCAACCTGGCATCATGGCAGTGCCCCTGACAGCTGTCAGTGCCACATGGGCACCTTGGCAGTGCCAGGCTGGTACCCAGATGACACTGCCAGGGTTCCACCCTGCCCAAAGGGCATGTGCCGGGGGGGGCTTCAATCACCTGGGAGACCTGTTTCATCTGGTCCCTGTTTGGGGAGACCTGTTTTTTTTTTCAAAAAATATACTTTATTTATAAAATCTATAATAAACATTACAGAACATTTAAAATTGTGACTGTACATTTCCATCAAAGTTACACATTCCCTTGACTTTTTTCCATTCAATTGGGATGACATTACACACATATCCCTCTTTGCGTTACAATTCTTTCTTAAATATTTACATTGTCATGTTTCTTTTACACATTGAAATGAAATGAAATGAAAATCGCTTATTGTCACGAGTAGGCTTCAATGAAGTTACTGTGAAAAGCCCCTAGTCGCCACATTCCGGCGCCTGTCCGGGGAGGCTGGTACGGGAATCGAACCGTGCTGCTGGCCTGCTTGGTCTGCTTTATAAGCCAGCGATTTAGCCTTGTGAGCTAAACCAGCCCCTGTGAGCTAAACCAGCCCCTCGTGAGCTAAACCAGCCCCTTGGACATTGGAGTGTTAATGACACAGACCGAGGGGTTTTACACAGTTACCAGCCCCTCGGTGTACATTTGCTGGTAAGACCTTACACAGTGGTCTTTCCCCATTGCGCCTTGGCGGCAGCTGCCCCAAGCTTGAGTGTGTCCCTCAGCACGTAGTCCTGGACCTTGGAATGTGCCAGTCTGCAACACTCGGTCGAGGACAATTCTTTGCACTGGAAGATCAGCAAGTTTAGGGCAGACCAAAGAGCGTCTTTCACCGAGTTGATGACCTTCCAGCAGCAGTTGATGTTTGGTTCAGTGTGTGTCCCCGGAAACAGTCCGTAGAGCACAGAGTCCTGTGTCACAGAGCTGCTCGAGATGAACCTTGACAAATACCATTGCATCTCTCTCCAGACCTTCTTTGCAAAGGTACATTCTACAAGGAGGTGGGTGACCATCTCGTTTCCCACACAGACACTCCGAGGGCAGCGTGCAACGGTGCTGAGCCTTCGGGTGTACGTAAAGAATCTGACAAGGAGGGCCCTTCTCACCACCAGCCAAGCTAGGTCTTGGTGCTTGTTTGTAAGTTCTGGTGATGAGGTGTTCCGCCAGATGACTCTGACAGTCTGCTCAGGGAACCATCCAACGTCCTCCACAGTCTTCTTTTCCCTGAGGGCCTCGAGGATATTACGTGCTGACCACTGCTTCATTGCCTTGTAGTCAAAGGTGTTTTTCTTCAAACATTTTTCCACGAGGGACAGGTGGTACGGCGCGGTCCAACTACTTGGAGCATTCCTCGGCAATGAGGCCAGGCCCATCCTTCATAACACCGGGGACAGGTAGAACCTCAGTATGTCGTGACACTTGGTGTTTGCATACAGGGGGTCCATGCACAGCTTGATGCAGCTGCACACTAAGGTGGCCATCAGGATGAGGGAGACGTGGGGTACGTTCCTCCCTCCTTTATCCCGAGGTTTGTACATGGTGTCCCTTCGGACACGGTCCATCTTGGATCTCCAGATGAATTTGAAGATGGCCCGGGTGACTGTTGCGTCATAGGGTTGGGTTATGGGCCAGACCTTCGCTACGTGCGGTAACACCGAGAGTACCTCACACCTGATGACCAGGGCTTTGCCCGCAATGGAGAGGGAGCGTTGCTCCCACAAGCCCAGTTTTTGTCTTACCTTGGCAATGCGCTCCTCCCAGTTTCTGGTGCACGCCTCAGCCGCTCCGAACCATATCCCCAGCATCTTCAGGTAATCTGACCTGACAGTGAAGGGGACAAAGGACCAATCGGCCCAGTTCCCAAAGAACATGGCCTCGCTCTTGCCGCGGTTTACCTTGGCTCCCGAGGCCAGTTCAAACTGGTCGTAGGCATTCAAGAGCCTGCGTACAGATGCGGGATCCGAGCAGAAAACGGCGACGTCGTCCATGTACAGGGAGGCCTTGACTTGCCTCCGCTGCCTGGGATTGTCACTCCTTTTATACCCGGATCCTTCCTGATGGACTCGGCAAAAGGTTCTATGCATCACACAAACAGGGCCGAGGAGAGTGGGCAACCCTACCTGACTCCAGATTTGATCTGGAACTTTTCTGATTCCCACCCATTGATTGAGACTGCGCTATAGATGTTTGTGGAGAGCAGTTTGATCCAATTGTGAATTCCCTCCCTAAACCCCATTTTGGAGAGCACATCCATCATGTAGGTGTGCGATATTCTGTCAAAAGCCTTCTCCTGGTCAAGGCTGATGAGGCAGGTGTCCACCCTCCTGTCCTGCACGTAGGAGATCATATCCCTGAATAGCGCAAGGCTATCAGAGATCTTCCTGCTGGGTACAGCACAGGTCTGGTCAGGGTGGATTACCGACTCCAGAGCAGACCTGACCCGATTGGCGATGACCTTGGCTAGAATTTTGTAATCCATATTCAACAGTGAAATGGGTCGCCAATTTGAAATTTCTTCCCTTTCCCCCTTCTGCTTGTAGATGAGGGTGATGATGCCTTTCCTCATGGATTCTGACATGCTGCCGTCCCGAAGCATACTCTCGTACACTTCCAGCAGGTCTGGGCCCATCCAGTCCCACAGAGCCGAATACAACTCAGCCGGTAAGCCGTCGCTTCCGGTAGTTTTACTCGTCTCAAAGGACTTGACGGCCTTTGTCAGCTCGTCCAGAGTTAGTGGTTTGTCCAGGTTTTCCTGCTCGCTGTCGCCCAAGACCTCCGTGATAGACGACAGGAAGGTTTGGGAAACAGTGCTATCTGTTGGCTTCAGATCATACAGTCTGGCATAAAAGGATTTACTGATCCTCAGGATGCCAGACTGCGATGACTTTACAGAGCCATCTTCTTCCATCAGGCTGCTGATCACAGAAGTCTCTCTGTGCACCTTTTGGAAGAAGAAGCGTGAGCACTTTTCATCCTGCTCCACGGAGCGGACTCTGGAATGGAAGATAACCTTGGAGGCCTCCGAGGTGTGGAGCGAGGCTTGCTGGCTCTTCACCTCTTGGAGATCCTCCTTGACATCAACCCCCATCGACTGCAGCTGGAGCAAATTCTGCATACTTTTCTGGAACCTGGACATGACCCCTCGTCTCTCTCTCACCTTTTGAACGCCTTTAAGGATGAAAACCCTATTGATGTTCCCCTTGATTGCTTCCCACCAGAGATGTGGAGACTCAAAGAGGGGTTTCACGGTTCTCCAACCCTTGTAATCCCTTTTAAGTTCCCCGAGGTTCTCTGGAGTCAACAGTTTTACATTCAGCTTCCATGTCCCCCTGCCAGCCCCCTGGTTTTCCTGCAGGTAGCAGTCGGCCAGTAGAAGGCAGTGGTCAGAGAAGAACACCGGCTTAACGTCGGTGGACCTGACCGCGAAAGCACGGGACACAAAGAAAAAGTCTATCCTGGAGCGGACAGATCCATCTGGCCGTGACCATGTGTATCTACGCTGCGCTCCGTCTGCAGGGTTGCTGAAGACGTTGAGCGTCTAGTTTGCTGTCGGCTCCGCCGGATCGTCCAGCCGCATTGATGATGCAATTGAAGTCACCGCCCAGAATGACCGGCTTGGAGGTGGCCAACAGCAGGGGGCGTTGCTGAAGGACTGCCAGCCGCTCACTCTTTACGGTCGGGGCGTACACATTAATAAGTCTGAGAGGGGCGTTTTTGTATTTGTCATCTGCTACGAGGAGGTGTCCGCCCACCACCTCCTTAACGTCGGAGATGGTGATATTGCCTCCCCGTAGCAGAATACCCAGGCCGGAGGAACGGCAGTCGTTTCCTCCTGACCAGATGGATGGCCCGTGGGACCACCAGCTCAACCAGCGCCTGTAGTTGCTGAGGTGCGGAATCCCACACTCCTGCAGGAACAGTAGGTCGGCCTTCACGTTTGCTAAGTGTAGTGATCCTCGCCTGAGTATGTACAGAAGGGGCTGATGGGAAATGGAAATACCACCAGGGGGCAGCACAGGGACATATAAGAGTGACGCCGAAGGCCCGTCCTCGCTGACTTTGGCTGGAGAGACAGTGGAGCAGGACAGGGACGGAGGTTGAGCTCAGGGCTGCGAGTGTGGCCAGGCCTAGTTGCAGAGCATAGAAAAGCAGTATCTTTAAAAGTGCTATTCTGTAAGTAAAAGCTCACAAAGTCATTTATTGTGGAGCACAATAAACCATCCTTCAACTGCTGAATGACTTCTAGCATTCATTTAAGAAACATAATACTAAGTAGCTGAGTGTGGCTACACACCGCGAAGTATCTTTAATGCTTCGCACATTAATAGATACAATTTTAAACTCCATTTTAAAAAGGTAGATTTGCCAGTCTCAGAGTCCAGAGTCTATACAGTTGGGTATTCCCCAGCTGTTCAATGTTCACCAGCATGCCGGTGGTGCTCGCAAACTGTTGCATAGTTGTTTGGGGAGACCTGTACTGAATGGCACTTGCCTGAGGTCTCCAAGGCTAAGGGGATAGATCCCAACACCTCAGCTACCTTGGCAACCCTGCACATTAAAGTGAGACTAGCTGTGTCGCTTTAACATGCAGATTTGCTAAAATGTGATCCCGCCCACAATGGGCAGGATTCAGATTGCAACATCTCCCGCGATCACATTAGATCTCATGAAGTGTTGCCAGACTGCACTGTGGCATGCTGCTTTTCGGGCTAAGCTTGGCCATTAAATCACACCCATACACCATACAGACCAGGAGCGTCTGTTGCCATCCTTATTCTGATTTAATAACCTATACCAGACCAAGAGGAGTGGAATTGTTTGGGGTCAGAGGCCTGTTTTTCACCCTCTTCATTTTCCTAACCATTGACCTAAAGCTGGTTCATTTGGTCAAACAATGTTTCCTCCAAGCTGCATGCATGAAGGTACTGCACAGGCCACACCCTTCAAGTACCACACGTGTGTGACTGACTGCGCAAATAAATTTAAAGCTACCATGTGTAAGGACTCTTCCTGTTCATTCCCTTATTTCCCATTTCTTTTACTTTGCCATCATCATTTTGATCCATGGATGTTTAATAACATACACATTTAAGGAGAACAGCGAGGAACTCAAAAGTTGCAAAATCGTACACTGCTATTGGAGATTTAGTTTTTGAACAGCAGATACTCAGACTTTCTGGCTCCCAAGAGATCGGACATATTCAGTTTGATTAGTTGGGTGGTGGCCAATGATTTGGCCAATGGCCATATTCGGCCCGGCGACAGATGGTGATTGGGTCCTACCCGTGTGGGATGTTTTTCAGAGAATCCAATAAGGGAGAGTTGGGTCCTGGAAGCTGAGAGGAGAAGCTGTGAACTGCTGTCTCTCTCTCTCCAGAAATGTTGCTTACCTGCTGTTTTCTGAACCTGCAGAGATGTTTCTGAGACCTGGATGAATCTACAGTGAACACCATTACAGACTGAAAGCAAAAACCTCCAACTGAAGGCCTCGACTGAAGAAAGATTTACTGGAATACATCTATCTGAAACAAACAGTTTCATCCTTTTTACTTTTAATATTTTTATCTTAACACCACTCTTTCCCCTTTGTTTTTGTTTGTTTTGTGTATGTGTAGAGGGTTGGGCGAGTTAAAGAGGGAGGGGTGATTAAGAACTAGATAATATTTAACCTGTTGTATTTGCTGCATATTTACTCATAGTTGTTACTAATAAAATTAATTGTGTTTAAATTTACAAACCAGGTGACTGTAGTTATTGGACAGCCAGAGACCAGAGACTTTGGGTATTTTCAATGAATTATTTATTAATTTCAATTGTGTTGCGTCTCTGGGTCAAGTGGGGCTGGAAAAGACCATGCCATAACCCAGGCTGTCATAACATGTGCGATGAAACATTGGGCGCGATTCTCCGATGTCACGCCGGTTCGGAGAATAGCGTGCCGCGCCGTTTTTTCCCGCAACACCGGTCCGACGCGCTCCCGCTATTCTCCCCACCGGCCAAATGTCCGTAGTCGGGTTCCTCACGCAAAACCACGGAGAGTCCCCCGACGGAGGCAAAATTGTGACTCTCCAGCACCCCCGCTATTCTCCGGCCCTGATGGGCCGAAGTCCCGACATTGTGACGCCATGTCACGACGTCGCCGTCCACACATGCTTTTAAAAGTCGACAGCCAGTCGTGCTGGCTGACGAGGAGTGAGGAGGTGAGGGGACCGTCCCGGAGTGTCGGCAAACTGGGGAAGGCATCCCCGAGAACGCTGCGGCCAGTGGGTGGGGGGAGAGGGAGAAGTGGGAGGGGGAGAGGGAGAAGTGGGAGGGGGGAAGAAGTGGGGGGGGGGGGTGAAGTGGGAGGAGGGGGGAAGTGGGAGGGGGAGAGAGAGGGAGGGAGAAGTGGGAGGGGGAGAAGTGGGGGGGGAAGTGAGAGGGAAGGAGAAGTGGGAGGGGGAGAAGTGGGGGGGGGGAAGTGAGAGGGGGGAGAAGTGGGAGGGGGGGAAAGTGGGAGGGGGGAAAGTGGGAGGGGGAGAGAGAGAGGGAGGGAGAAGTGGGAGGGGGGAGAGAGAGAGGGAGGGAGAAGTGGGGGGGGGGGGGGAGAGCGAGTAGTGGGGGGAGGGGGGAGAGGGAGTGAGTGGAGTGGATTGGGTCGTCCACCCCGGATGCAACATGTCAGCCGCCCTGCCATGGCAGGACAGTCACGAGGACACGGCCGCTGGTTGCCCTGTGGCTTATGGCCACTGGCCACTGACGCACCCGTGAGGAGGATGTGTTGTTAACTGTCCATTGGACGCAGAAAGCGACCAGCGGTTAGGCTGGGTGCGTGTCAGCAGTGCGACCAGGCCACCGGGACACACAGGTATCCCGTGACAGGCGGCTGCCGAGGTGTCGACTAACCTCCGTCTAACATGTCGTTTCTCTGCCCCCCACCACCCTTCTGTAGGTTAGCACAATGTATTCAAACAGAACAGCTATGTTCAGCGCAGTGGTTGGGGCCGCTGCACTGCAGATGGAGATGGAGCAGCGTCCACAGCCACATCCCACAGTGGATACAGGGCCAGCTGCGGGAGCAGAGGGAATGGCCGCGGAGTGGCCCGTCGTCGAGCAGCATGGGGGTGAGGAGGAGGAGGAGGAGGCATTGATGGTGCAGCCACGGCGCCAGAGGCGACGACCGAGGCCTTGGGTGTACCTTGTCCGGATCTCATTCCAGACAATGCCGGACATCACCTGCAGGAGGAGACTCCGGTTGAGCAGAGAGATGGTGACACATATCTGCCAACTCGTGTCGCACCTCGCCCCACGTGGAACGGGAGGAGGACACGCGATACTGGTTGCCGTCAAGGTGACGGTTGCACTGAACTTTTATGCAACTGGCTCCTTCCAGTCTCCGAGCGGGGACCACTCCGGGATCTCCCAGGCATTGGTGCACAGGTGCATCCAGGATGTGACCGATGCCCTGTATGCCATCGCCGACCGCCACATCACCTTTACCGAGGACCGAGCAAGTCAGGATTCACGAGCTCGTGGATTTGCCAACGTGGCCGGGATACCGATGGTGCAGGGTGTAATTGATTGTGTTCACGTCCCCCATGCGCCCACCTGCAGACAACAGAGAGGTGTTCACAAACAGGAGGGGGACATACTCCATGAATATCCAGGTGGTATGCGACCCCCACATAAAGATCATGCACATGTGCGCAAGGTTCCCTGGGAGTGTGCATGATGCGTACATTCTTGCGCAGTCGTTCATCCCTGCTCTGTTTGAGGGACCCCCCCACCCCCGGCTGAGGGGCTGGTTGCTGGGCGACAGGGTTTATCCGCTGAGGTCGTGGCTGATGACGCCTATACGGAGGCCTCAGACCAACGCGGAGACCCATTACAATGAGGCCCATGCAGCAACCAGGGGTGTGGTGGAGCGCTGCTTAGGTCTCCTGAAAATGAGATTCAGGTGCCTGGACCGCTCCGGAGGGGCCCTGCAATACCAGCCTGAGAAGGTCGCTTGCATTGTACGCAGGGACGCGTTGGTGGCATCAAGATTCACGCGCTGCGCGCGACGTCACCGCTGAACACCAACACAACCACCTGCATCGGCAGTCGCGCAGACGGTCAACACACAACTCTCTCCCCCCCCCCCCCCCCGCTCTGCATACAATGCTCCAGTTCTACATCACCCTTACCACTGAGGCCAGACGGTATGGCACGACATTGATGGCTGTGTCAGCGGGTGTGATCAGTGCCATGTGGAATGATGACAGCCCGCTCAGCGATGAGCTGTGAGCTCAGAATCGTTAGACAAAGTCTGACCCATGGCAATAGCTGAATCATCCATCTCGGTGGTTGCTGAGTTTGTCAGGGACACTCCATCACGTGCCCGCGTGGGGAAGCTGTGGGAGGAGGTAGGGGGGAAGGGACTGCACACCCGGCACCGAAGTTTCACCGCTCGTCAACCCCAGCGACACTCGGTCACCATCACGATCCCTGTGGCTGCGGAAAAATCACACTTACAAGTTTGGTGCAACAGTGAGTTTAATGGTTAACATTATGTACAGATGCCCTAGCCCCTACAACTAAACTGTGTCCTGCACCCGTGCCAACTTACTATGTGTCCCTCTTCGTTGCCTTACGGGCCCTACCACTATGTCTAAGTGGATCCCCAGATGGTACAGCAGGAGTGGAGGCAGACTGCTGAGAATCACGCCCCGCGACATGTCTCCCCGTCAGCACTCATTTCCTGGGCGACCCAGCCTTGATGGGCCAGGCTGCTCCGCGGGCGTTTCGGATGACGTGGTGCCACCCTGCTCTGCCCGCTGTCCACCCGATGCACCAGGGATGGGACGGGGGGAGGCCGAGCGTTCAGGAACGTCCCGTGATGGAGTTAATGGGACGGGCCCCAGAACCTCCTCCTCCCTCGGGGAGCCTGGTGGCCCCCGGGCCTCACTGTGGGACGGAGGTGCGAGCGGGGAGGTGCCCCGTCGCCCCACCGACATCTGGCGCTGCCAATCCTGGAGGCCTGCAACCGTATCGACCAGGGTCCGAACGTTAGCAGAGACGGAGTCCAGGGAGTGAGACATTCCCGCCAGGAATTGTGCGACCTCAACCTGTGAGTGCGCGACGCCATCCAGCACGTGTGTCAGGCGGTTGATACTCTCCGCGACTGCTGAGACTCGGCCAGGGCCCGTAGCGCCCTGTCATGTTTGCTCTGGTGCATTGCTGCCTGTGAGATGGCAACCCTGTCCAGAGCCATGGATGACGCGTGCACATTAAGCCGAACGCCTTGCATAACCAGACCCATGGCCGAAACCGTTTCACCCATTGCCTCGACCGCGGACGCCATCCGTGCGGTGTCGGCCATGAGCGGCACCACTCCCTGCTCCTGGACGCGGTTTGACTCCTCTAACTGCGTCTGCAGCTGCTGGAAGACAGCCCTCATCCCGTCATTGTGTCCCTGAGTTTCAAAATGCATCGGCTGTGCGGGTGGGTCGAGTAAATCCAGGAACCCAGGAAACGTCTGGGAGCCAGCTGAATGCTGGGCCTGGGCTGCCCTCCGACCGTCCAGCCCCTCGGCTACTCCGACCTCCACCTGCTGTACCGGCTCAGCTGTGTGGTGCACACCAGACCGTGACCCAGGAGCCTCATCACTTAATTGGCCAACCGAGGTGAGCGTCTCTGGGATGGTGGATGGTGTGGGAGATAGCAGTGCCGCAAGCTCTAGGTCCTCGTCCGTCATTATTTCCGCAGTGTCATCGTCCCAGTCATATCTGGCCGCAGGGTGCACGCGGCCCATGTTTTCTTCTCCCTCATTTGAGTCTGCTGACTGTGTCGCCGTGTGTGCGTCCTGCTCGACAGTCCGGGGTTGGGAGGATGGCACTCCTTGCTGACCTCCTGCCACCCTCTGGCGCGCGGCCCTGGGTGCGGTGGTGGTGGCGGATGTCCGGCTGGGTGTGGCAGCAGACGGCCCTGGATGTTCGGCAGCACACCCTAGGGAACAGAATAAGACGGGGCTATTTAGACACGCTCGCCCGGGCATTGGATGGTCCAGTGGGCTGGGCGTGAGGGGAGAGAGGATGGGGGGTCCAGTGGGCTGAGTGTGAGGGGAGAGAGGATTGGGGGGTCCAGTGGGCTGAGTGTGAGGGGAGAAAGGATGGGGGGGTCCAGTGGGCTGTGTGAGGGGAGAGAGGATGGGGGGGTCCAATGGGCCGAGTGTGAGGGGAGAGAGGATGGGGAGGTCCCGTGGACTGAGTGTGAGGGGAGAGAGGATGGGGGGGTCCAGTGGGCTGAGTGTGAGGGGAGAGAGGATGGGGGGTCCAGTGGGCTGAGTGTGAGGGGAGAAAGGATAGGGGGGTCCAGTGGGCTGAGTGAGGGGAGAGAGGATGGGGGGTCCAGTGGGCTGAGTGTGAGGGGAGAGAGGATGGGGGGGTCCAGTGGGCTGAGTGTGAGGGGAGAGAGGATGGTGGGGGTCCAGTGGGCTGTGTGAGGGGAGAGAGGATGGGGGGTCCAGTGGGCTGTGTGAGGGCAGAGAGGACGGGGGGGTGGGGGGGTCCAGTGGGCTGAGTGTGAGGTGAGAGAGGATGGGGGGGTCCAGTGGGCTGTGTGAGGGGAGAGAGGATGGGGGGTCCAGTGGGCTGAGTGTGAGGGCAGAGAGGACGGGGGGGGTGTCCAGTGGGCTGAGTGTGAGGGGAGAGAGGATGGGGGGGTCCAATGGGCTGAGTGTGAGGGGATAGAGGATGGGGGGTCCAGTGGGCTGAGTGTGAGGGGAGAGAGGATGGGGGGGGGGGGGTCCAGTGGGCTGAGTGTGAGGGGAGAGAGGATGGGGGGGTCCAATGGGCTGAGTGTGAGGGGAGAAAGGATGGGGGGGTCCAGTGGGCTGAGTGAGGGGAGAGAGGATGGGGGGTCCAGTGGGCTGAGTGTGAGGTGAGAGATGATGGGGGTCCAGTGGGTTGAGTGTGAGGGGAGAGAGGATGGGGGGGTCCGGTGGGCTGAGTGTGAGGGGAGAGAGGATGGGGGGTCCAGTGGGCTGAGGGTGAGGGGAGAGAGGATGGGGGGGTCCAGTGGGCTGAGTGTGAGGGGAGAGAGGATGGGGGGTCCAATGGGCTGAGTGTGAGGGGAGAAAGGATGGGGGGGTCCAGTGGGCTGAGTGAGGGGAGAGAGGATGGGGGGTCCAGTGGGCTGAGTGTGAGGGGAGAGAGGATGGGGGGGTCCAGTGGGCTGAGTGTGAGGGGAGAGAGGATGGTGGGGGTCCAGTGGGCTGTGTGAGGGGAGAGAGGATGGGGGGTCCAGTGGGCTGTGTGAGGGCAGAGAGGACGGGGGGGTGGGGGGGGTCCAGTGGGCTGAGTGTGAGGTGAGAGAGGATGGGGGGGTCCAGTGGGCTGTGTGAGGGGAGAGAGGATGGGGGGTCCAGTGGGCTGAGTGTGAGGGCAGAGAGGACGGGGGGGGGGGGGGGGGGGGGGGTGTCCAGTGGGCTGAGTGTGAGGTGAGAGAGGATGGGGGGGTCCAATGGGCTGAGTGTGAGGGGAGAGAGGGGGGGGGGCATTGTCATGCAGGGTTGTCTCACTTGGTTCTGCTCCGCCAACCTCTCATTGCGCGACCTCACGGGTGGATCCCCCAGCAAGGTCCAGTACCCTCTGCTCAAACGCGGTCAGGGGGTGCATAATGGGAGAACCCCCTCCGGTCTTGTTGCGCTCCCGGTTGTTGTGAACAGTCTTGTCCTGTGGCATAGATAGATCATTACAATTGGGCAGGTATCAGCAGGCCTTTCAGATATTGGCACAGGTTGAGGGGAAAGTTGCAGCTAAACCATGGCATCTCTCCAGGGGGTGGCAGCGCTCATGTGGGTCTGTGACAACTTTGTTAACCATCCTCCACTCACTCTCGCCCCCCCTCCCCCTCATGCCCGGGGGCGGGGGGGGAGGTGGGTGATGAGGGACTTGGGGAAGGGAGGGGTTGTTGTGACCCGGGGGCGCCCTCTTGGCACTTACCCTGGCAGCCCTGGTGAGGTCGTGGAGCTTCTTCCGGCACTGCTCCCCAGACCGAGGGGTCTGCCCCACAGCACTCATTGCCGTGCCCACCTCACGCCATGCCCGTCGCACACGCTGGCAGGGTGGCGATGCCCTCTTTTAGGGCAGTTGATGCCCCTCCGTTGCTCCACCGCATCGAGGAGGGTCTCGAGGTCACTCTCTCCGAACCTCGGCGCAGCCCCCCATGGCTCCGTCACCTTTTCTCCGTCTGATGATTTTGTCGCCCGCGCCTTTTTACAACGCGGACCGGCGTCATACTGCCGTCATTCGGGCGTCGCTCGTTTCTGGTGTCATCACCCACGTGGTTCCCGCCCCTAGCCCATTTCCGGGATCTGAATCGCTCGAGAACGGGGCCATGGGGAGCAGTCGTGAAATGCAGCCGAGTTCACGACGGCCTACCCGATTTTTCGCGGGAGCGGAGAATTCCGCCCATTGTTCCTGCACACAAAGGTTTTATTGCCACCGGGTAGGTTAGGGTAAAGTCAAGCCTTTATTGTCTGTGAATTATTCCACTATTGGGGGTGTTGAAATATTCCACTATAGGCATTAGCTTTTATTGAATTATTCTACTATAGATATGTCCGGACCCTAGTTCAGTGGGGGGGTGACAACAATCCGAATTTATACTTTTGGTCATAATAACCTCTACTGGAAGGACATGTCCATGACTGTTAGGTGATGACAGAATCAAGGGACAGGAACTCCGGTCCTCCAGACACGTGTCTCTTAACCTCACGCCTTTCGCTGCCAGCAGGATTCTGTCCTCCCGCCACTTCTCAATGGGATTTACCATTGAAACCACCACGTGCCGCCGCAAAATCCGCTGGTGGGGGTGCGCTGCCAGCGAGAAATGTGAATCCCGTCGACCGGAGAATTCCGGCCAAGATTGACTTTGTTTTTCTGTGAACAACACTCCTTCTGACACACATTATTGAGGTAAACTGGGGAACGTACCGAATACTAACCAGCGAAATCCCACCCGAACAAGAAATAAATGGCCTCAGGAGAGTTGGAAATCTGGGGAGGAAGGAGGTGTTACAATTAGGAGCTGCCCTTGAATCGGCAATTTGATGGTGTGCGATAAATAATAAAATAAACTGCTTGAACGTGGAGCCTGATTAAAGGGCCTGAGACTATAAATTGTTATCTAGCATACTGAATACACCCGAATGGTTGGCAGCATAATTATGTATGCTGCCAAATAAATAGCTGCTGCCCCTGTGCTTTTTTTTTGTTAACTTCCATGCCCTGAGCATTTGGTCATGAATCAGAATGAGTAATGGTAGCTTCCTGGATCATGTGGCTCAAACTTACTTTGGACTAAACTGTAAATAACCCCTACTGGCAACATCACCAACAGCAGCTTCCTGCTATCACTCATATAAGGTTCCTGAAGTCCTCACACTATTTCAACTGTTACTTATAAAGATGTCACAAACCACCCACCATCCTCCACCCCCATCAGCCACCTGATGTCTCACTTAGATTATGTTCACTTCTACTCATTGGAGTTTCGAAGAATGAGAGGCGATCTTATTGAAACATTTAAGTGCCCTGAAGAGAATTGGCAAGGTAGATGCTGAGAGGATGTTTCCCCTCTTGGGGGAATCTAGAATGAGGGTTGACAATCAGATCAGCCATATCTTACTGAATGGTGGACCAGGCTTGAGGGGCTAAATGGCCTGCTCTTATTTCTTATGATCTTATGGGAGGCACGATAGCGCAGTGGTTAGCACTGCTGCTTCACAGCACCAGGTCCCAGATTCGATTCCTGGCTTGGGTACACTGTGCGGAGTCTGCAAGGTCCCCCAGTGTCTGTGTGGGTTTCCTCTGGGTGCTCCGGTTTCCTCCCACAAGTCCCAAAAGGTGTGCTATAAGGTAATTTGGACATTCTGAATTCTCCCTCAGTGTACCCGAACAGGCGCCGGAATGTGGCGGCTAGGTACTTTTCACAGTAACTTCTTTTCAGTGTTAATGTAAGCCTACTTGTGACAATAAAGATTATCATTTTTGGTGTCTACTGACATTTATTTTATTTCCATGATTTGTGTGCTGACATCAGAATTAATAAAAATACAATGTGTCATGCACTTTAACCTTTAGTGTATGCTTGCAAAAGGAATCTTACATTTGAAATGTTCAGATTAGCCTAAAGCGGAACCTGGTTTGAATCTGTACTATTAGTCTCCATTCAGGAACATAGGAATCGCTAGGTATAAAAGGACGACAATGAAGCTGATTTGCCTTTTACAATTCTGGTAGTCAATTGATACAACAAGAATGGATTTCTTGACCAATCATGGCAATCAACGACCCTAATGTTTACTCAAATAAACATTGGGAAGGATTTTCAATCACCTGTAGGAGCAGGACCAGGTGTAGGAATACTTTGAAAATAGCATGATCAGACAGCATCATTCTTCCGACACCTCTGGGACATGCTGGAATTTTTCAAAGTTTGCGGGGGAGGTGGAAAGCTGACAACCACACACCTCCAATCAATTTGCTGCGAAGCTTGTTGAAGTGCTTGTTAACAGGCTGGAGAGGAACAGAAGCAGACTTTCAAAATATTTTGGCACACAAGTGCACAGTTGTCGGGAGCACATCAGGGAGTCGCTGTTAATTATGACGGCTGATTTGAAACCTTGTAACAAAAAGGATAGTCAAAATGAGGAGCACATGTGGTGCCACAAAGTTACCATCTCTTGAGCAGAGCAGTTTCAATACCTGGTGAGTGAGTGCTTGGGCACCTGTTGGGACCCTGAGGCTGCAGGCTCTCTGCTCTTCCAGCAGCCGCATTCCTCCAGGCAATGACAAGCCCAATCATGATTCCCATCTGCCATTAGCCACAGAATTTACCTCCAAAGCACTGAGGGCCTTTGCATTTAATGATCAGGATGGGGGGAAATATTTGGGGGTCAATCCAGTCCATTGGCAGGGGGGAACCATAGAACCAAAGAAAAAATACTGCACAGAAAGAGGCCAATCACCTCATTGTGACTGCACCAGTCAAAGAAGAAAACAACAGCTGCTCATTCTTATCCCACCTTTGAGCATTTGGTCCGTAGGTTATAGCACTTCAGATGTAGATCCTGGTACCTTTTAAATGAGTTGAGGTTTTCTATCTCCACCACCAGAGTCCCCAAGGCTTCTCTCCCCTTTGGGAGCTGACTGGTGGAGATTTAACCTGAGGATCAGACGAAGGGCGAGGTTGAGAAGGCGGGGCCTTCATGAATAACCTCAGCCAGTCCGAGAATTGAACCCATGCTATTGGCGTCGCCCTGTATCACAAACCGGCCTTCCAGCCAACTGAGTTACCGGAGCTGGTTTAGCTCAGCTGGCTGGACAACTGGTTCCTGATGCAGAACAACACCAACATCATGGGTTCAATTCCTGTACCTGCCGAGGTTTTTCATGAAGGCTCACCTTCTCAATCTTGTTCCACACCTGAGATATGGTGACCTCAGTTTAAATCACCACCCGTCAGTTCTTCTTTTCAAAGGTGAAAGCAGCCTATGGTCATTTAAAACTATGGTGACTTTATTCTACCATCCAACCCAGGCATCAAATTTCCCACTACCCTCTAAGTTTTTCCCCATGTTCCTCTAATCCTTCTGTTCATCACCAATCTGTGCCGGCTGGTAATTGGCCTCTTCACTAGGGGAAATAGGGATTTCCTGTCTACTTTATTCAGGCCCCTCAATCACACCCCCCAATCAAGTCCCCCCTTCAGCCTACTCTGGGTTCGAAGGAAGGCAACCCTAGCCTATCCAATCTTTCCTCATACCTGTAATTTTCAAGCCCAGGCAACATTCTTGCTCCAGAATAATTGTGTCCTTCCTGTCATGTGATGACCAGAACTATGCACAAAATTCCAGCTGTGGGATAACCAGTGTTTTTTACAGTTCCAGCATTAAATCCCTGCTTTGTATTCTATACCTCATCTAAAAAAGGAGAGCATTCCATGTGCTTTCTTTACCAACTTATCAACGTGTCCTGCCGTCTTCAGGAACCTGTGAACATGCACTCCAAATTATTTCACTTCCTCTGCTCCTCTCAATATTCTTCTATTTATTGTGTATTCCATAGCTTTGTAGGCCTCCCAAAAAGCATTGTTTACATTTTCTGGATAGACTACCATTTTCCACTTTTCTGCCCACTCAAACAAACTATTGATATCATTCTGGAGTCCACAGCTATCCTCTTCACTATCAATTACACATCCATTTTTTGAGTCTTATGCAAATTTCCCAATCGTCCCTCCCACATTTAAGTCCTAATCATTAATATATAAAACAAACAGCAAGGGACCCAACACTGAGCCATTGGAAACTGTTTCCCTTTTACGAAATCTATCCACCAACCAAATTAGGGTTTGGTCTGTGTACATAGGGCGGGATTCTCCCCTAATTGGTGGGGCAGGCCGTACTGGCGCCGAGGAGTGGCGTGAGCCAGTCCGGTGTCGGTCCGCCTGGAAGATGTGGAATCCAGCCGGCGCGGAAGGGCTTGGCGCCACGCCAACCGGCGCTGAACGGCCTCCACCGGCCGGCGCAGGTTGACGCATGCACGGGAGGGTTCTTCTCCCCACCGGTCATGGCAGAGGTTGACAGCAGCCGGCGCGGAGGGAAAGAGTGCCCCCCCCGGCAGCGGGGCGGGATTCACGCCGCCCCCTGGCGATTCTCCGACCTGGTGGGGGGTCGGAGAATCCTGCCCCAGGTCTCTATGGCGAGAAAAACAACAAATTGGTTATTAAATTATTACCTGTTTTAAATTTCTTAGCTTTGCCTATTATAACAAAAACATTTAAAATTTATGCTTCAACATCTGTGATTCCGTAAAAACATCTTGCACTGAAACTGCTTGTCTGTTTGAAACGCCGTTTTCCATTCACAACTTTGGAAGGTGAAATAATTAACAAAATGATTCAATGAGCTTATTAAAGAGCCTGTAAATCTTCTTCTAAACAAATAGTAAGGGGAAGAATTTGAAGTTAGCAATGAAAATTTACAAGGGGAAGTTGGGGCAGGGAAATCAGCTGATAAAGGTCCGTAGATCTGGCTGATCTGTGAATGGGCAAGAAAATAAGTGGTGGAATTTTGCATGAGTTGGAGTTTAAGCAAGTTAGAGCTTGTGGAAGTTGCAAAGTTTCAGCTACAGTGGGGCTGAGATAGATGATGCTTCAGAGATAGAGTAACATTCCTTTTAATGAACGGTGGATGTGGCTCAGGGCAGGACATGGAGGTGGTGTATGTGGTTAAACTTGAGTTGGAAGAGTGGTGAATAAGTAAGTAAGGAAATGAGTTACTGGCAAGGGCCAAAAAAGATTTTGGCAGTCTTCCCAAAGTCAAACTCCGACAAGTACAGTAATTGTCATGACATCGATGGCGGTAGTGAGGTAAAACTGGACATTATTTGTGCATATATAAAATTTCTCACATTGCTGGATGACAATGTCACCAAGAAGCAACATATGGATGAAGAATAAAATAGGGCACCAAAGATGGAAATTTGCCACATCCAAGGCAGCCTTGCAGAAATTGAAGAGAAACGGATATACGTGCTATGTTGGGGCTGTGTGACTGAAATAATGAGATTGCAGTGTTGGAGGAAGGGAATGTTATCTATATTTTTTTTAAATCTTAGGATGTGGGGATCAGTGGCAAGGCTAATGTTAAGCATCCATCCCATATTAATTATATCGAAGAGCATCAAGGGATCCTGCACCATGTGCACAGAATGCTGTTTCGCTTAAAAGCACATTGTCAATTCTAGTGCCCCAGTGCTGGCTTAGATAGAATCAGGTGTCTCAGCAGAAACTTTTCAGTAATGCATTGGCATTTTTGATAGACAAGGGATTCAAAGGTTATAGGGGCAGACGACAAAGTAAAGTTGAGACCACAACCAGATCAGCCACGATGTAATTGAATGGCAGAGCAGGTTCAAAGTGCTCAATGGTATTCTCCTGCTCCCAAGGCCTATGTTCCTATGTCTCAATAGACATGCACGATTTTTAAAAAATTATATCCATCCACTTAAAAAAAAAATCCATACACAATATTTACCTGCATGTATACAGCTATATTTTGTGATCAAATATTTCATTTAACTGCCGAGTAGGACACAGGTGGCTAATCAATGCTTATGCTTCCTCTTTTTATGCATAATACATAGGTAACTAGTCTGGCTCCAAAGCCAATAAAGGTAGCTCTCGGGCAGCACGGTAGCACATGTGGATAGCACTGGGGCTTTACAGTGCCAGGGTCCCAGGTTCAATTCCCCGCTGGGTCAATGTCTGTGCGGAGTCTGCACTTTCTCCCCGTGTCTGCGTGGGTTTCCTCCGGGTGCTCCGGTTTCCTCCCACAGCCCAAAGACGTGCAAGTTAGTTGGATTGGCCATGATAAATTGCCCTTTGTGACCAAAAAGGTTAGCAGGGGCTATTTTGTTATGGGGATATGGTGGAAGTGAGGGTTTAAGTGGGTCGGTGCAGACTCGATGGGCCGAATGGCCTCCTTCTGCACTGTATATTCTATGTTCTATGTACTTGTTATACTCCTCTAGGCTTTTAAAGTATTACGTTTTTTGTCACTGTCACAAGCCTTCTTTTTCTATTTTCTCTTACCCTGTTTGCTTCTGGATAACCAGGAGGCTCTAGATTTGGCCGGACGCCCCTTTTTATCTGTGGGGACATGTCTACACAGAACGTGTGGAATCTCGCTTTTGAATGCCTCTGACTGATTTGTCACTTTGAAAAATGCGTTTTCCCCCTATTTAGAACATTTACTCCTGTTATATCTTGGTCCTTTTCCATGATGATGCTAACACTAACTGTATTATGGTCACAATCTCCAAAATGGTCACCCACTACTACCTCATCCACTCGTGGGAGTCTCCCAGCGGATCGGAGGCTCTTTGGGTGCCAGCTGACACTGCCAAGGTGCAAAGTTGGCATTCTTGGCACGGCGGCGATCGGGCCCAGGGTGGGATTTGGGGAAGTGTTGGGGTCCCGGGCTACCACTCATAGTGAGTTGGAGCTTTGGGGGTCACGTCCGAGGCTCCAGAGATAGGGACACAATTTTTAAATGGTGTGCCGACCTCTCGCTACACCGAGGAGTTCCAGCGAGCGGACCTCCTCAGTGCCGAAAACGGGGCTATGTGCGACCTCAGCCGCACGTTCCCCACTGAGACTCCTATATAGCCCAAGTGACATTTGATAACGTTGTGTTTCACGCGGCTAAATGCACTCACTATCGGACTTTGTTTCCATTTAGTTAAATCGTGCCCCTTAGGTGGGATTTTTCTCTTCCCCCATGGCGTGCTTTGCAGCGGCAGAAGAGGTCCATCATTGACTGGCAGTAAGATCATCCGGTTCTGTTGCTGTCAATGGGGTTTCCCATTGTTCGCACCCTCTGCTGCCGGGGAATCTGCAGCGAGGAGGGGGTCACCATCAGCGGGTCTGGAAGATCCTGTTAGCGGGAAAAATGAGAAAACCCCACCTTTGCAGTAGGAATCTGCCCAATTAATGTAATCACTTGTCATAATCCATTCCGCCATCCCTTCTATCAATCTTGTTCTCTACTTCCATAACATTTCAATAACTACAATATTATTTCTGTTTTGTGGCACTTAGAACTGCATACAGTTTTCAAAATGTGGTCACACTAATGATTTACAAAATGGAAGCTTCACTATTTTGACCCAGTACTGATCTTTTAATACATCCCAATGTCTTGATCAATGGTTCAGCTGGAAAAATATCTGTGTTCGGTTTTGGGCGCGTTTAGTGGGTATTTCGCGGCGGCACTTTGCCGTCTTTTGGCCACAGGAAGCTTTTTTCCGCCTATGCCGCACTTAGGGTCATTTCCTGCGGGCGAGCTTCATCATTTTGGAAGGCTAGCCCGATCTCAGCTGCCCCTCAGCCCTCCAACCCCTGTTTTCAACCCTCCCTTCTCACCCCAACCTCGGGAAGGCCCCCAGGACCACCCCCTCAACCTCCCCCCATCTGGTAATGTCAACCCAGCCCGGTTCATGGCAGTGCCAACCTGGCCCCGGGCACCCTGCCACTGCCACCCTTGCAGTAACATGCTGGCATCCTGACAGTGACAGGTGGCACTACCAGGTTGAAAGGGGCCACAGTCAGGGTTCCAGGCAGGCAGCGGCAAGGTGCTTGGGTGCCAGAGGAATTGACAAGCTGCCACCTTGCCCTATGCCTGACTACTAATGGTTTGGGAGACATCCCCTGTTGCCATTACCATTGGGCCACTTTTGTGGAAACCAGTCTTTTGTGAGGGCCACGAAGAATCCAGCACGAGTTGAAGAATAGCAAGAAATAACATTTATTTACAATAACATATATATATATATAACAGCAGCAGCAACTCCGTTGCTGCTGACTCTCCTCTAGCCGGTTACAAACTGGCCAGCTTTATTCATGTAGGGAAACTGCTAATTATTTCTCCGCCCCCCCTCATTGGGTAAGCTCATACTCCCAAGGATTGTGGGATTGCCATTAGTCCCCAGCCAATGATAAGCAGGCAGGCTATAACATCCCTCCTCCCCAAAGTCCAAGGAATCCACCGAAGACCCTGGCGAAGGAGGGCGCCGGACTCGTTTTAACGCAGGCCAGACACCATTTGCACGAGGCGCTGGATCGGGCGGCGTGTAACGAGATGGAGAAGGGCGCTTCTGTGATGAACTGCGTAACGGTTGTACATCCACGGCCCGAGGATTCCCCCTCTGAGGCGTCCTGTGTCTCCATCTCGGAGTTGGAGTCCGCTGCCTCCGTCATCTCAGCTTCTGTATCTCCACCCGGTTCGGCAATGACCTGCGCAGGCTTTGAGTGCGGCATCAGAGGAAGATTGTGAGGAATACTTTCCACTGTGCCTGGTCTCTGTGGCTGTAGAAATGAGCTCCGGGGGCGGGGAATCTTTGCAAGGGATGGTCTTCTCGACTGAACATGGTCCACATGCTTGTGCTGAAGATGACCCTGTGCTTGCACCTGGTAAGAGATAGGGCCCATTTGGCGAAAGGTTACGCCAGGGACCCACAGGGCACCACCAGCAAAATTCCGAATGAACACTGGGTCACCGGACGTAAACTGCTGAATCAGCCGAAGCCGAGAAAACCCATGTCCCTGCCGTTCTTGTGTGCGGCGTACTTTTGCGCCAATGTCCAGGAAAACCATGCTAAGGTGGGTGTGAAGTATCCGGCCCATTAGGAGTTCTGCGGGAGCTACCTCAGTCACCGCATGTGGGGTGGTCCTATGTAAAAACAAAAAATGAGCCAGTCTCGTGTCCATCGATCCGGAAGACTGTTTCTTTAGGCCTCGTTTGAATGTCTGCACTGCGCGCTCCACCAACCCATTTGAAGCTGGGTGGTACGGGGCGGTGCGGATATGGCATATGCCGTTCATCTTCATGAACCTCGCAAACTCCTCACTTGTGAACGGAGTGCCTTTGTCCGTGACCAGCACCTCGGGGAGGCCATGCGTGCTGAAAGAAAAACGCATCTTCTCGATTGTTGCGCAGGACGTTGTGCCTACCATCTTATGCACCTCTAACCATTTAGACTGGGCATTTATTAATAGAAGTAACATGGATCCTTGAAAAGGGCCAGCGAAATCCGCATGCAAGCGCACCCAAGGCCACCCTGGCCATTCTCGGTGGAAGCTTCTGATGCTCCTGGCAAATGGAGCAGTTTTGGGCCACCTTCTCCATGTCGGTGTCGAGGCCTGGCCACCAGACATAACTCCGGGCCAACATTTTCATTTTGGTCACATCCGGATGCCCACTGTGCAAGTCTCTTAGTATCAGCTCCTGTCTTTTTTCCGGGACAATCACACGCGTCCCCCACAAGAGCATACTGTCTTCCATGCTAAATTCTGACAGCTTGGAAGAAATGCCCGCAACTCGCCTGGGAGCTGTCTATGCTGCCCACCACACAGGACTATGTGCCAAACCTTTGACAGGACTGGCTCCGTCTGGGTCCATTCATGGATCTGTGATGTCGTGACAGGCAATGTGTCCATAAAATTTAGGGTTGCAACCACCTCACCGGTCGTGGGGGCCGACATAGGGCCGGTCGATAAAGGCAATCGGCTCAGTGCGTCGGCATTCGCTATCTGGGTTCCTGGTTTGTGCTCCAGAGAATACTCGTAGGAAGGCGTGACTCATATCTAATTTTGTGAACGAGAGTATGCCTGCAAGCTTCGCGTAGAGATCCTCTATGCAAGGTATTGGATATCAGTCAAGCCGGGAAGCCGTATTCACTGTAAGTTTATAGTCGCCGCACAAGTGGACTGTGGCATTTGGCTTCATTACAGGTACAATTGGTGCCATCCAGTCAGTAAAATGGACGGGCCTGATAATATCCAAAGTCTCCAAATGGGTGAGCTCCACTTCTACCTTCTCCAGCACGGCATAAGGCACCGGGCACGTTTGGAAATAGCGCAGCGTGGCTCCTGGTTCGACTTGGATACGGGTGACAGCAACTTTTATTTTCCCCAGACCGGACTGGAATACATCTGGGTATCGTCCTAGCACCTCAGTTAACCCTCCAGAAACTGTTTGGAGGATGTGCTGCCACTGCAGCCGCTAATGGTGCAACCAGTCCCGACCCAACAGACTGAGCCTGTGGCTGCGCACCACGATAAGTGGGAAACGCCCCTCCTGGCGTCCATAAACAACAGGGGTCATCATAGTTCCTGTAATGTCCAATGAAAAGTCAATGTTGGCTCAGGTAACAACTTTCTCTGGGTGGCCGCATTGTTAATCCCGCAAACGGTCGCATAACATTTCTGACAAGGTCTCACCATAGTCACAGTACTCCGCAATCCTGCGTAGCCTGGATAGAAACTCGGCAAGGGATTCTCCTGGGGTCATCTCAGCGGTATTAAACTGGTAGCGCAGGACTTTCGTGGACGGGGTTGGGTTAAAATGTTGCCCCACTAAGTTCACAAGTTCATCAAATGTTTTGGTGTCCGGCACAGCTGGGTACGTAAGGCTCCTAATCACCCCAAACGTTTGCGGGCCGCAGGCAGTGAGCCATATAACCAACTGGCGCTCGTTTTCGGTGATGTTGTTTGCCCGGAAATAGTAACGCATCCGTTGTGCGTACAGGTTCCAGCTTTCCAGCGCAGCATCAAAAACATCCAAACGTCCATACAGAGACATGGTGTAATAGAAAACAACTTCCAACCTGTATCCAACAAAAATCCTGGGAGGTGGCTTCAGCAGTGTAGACAAACAAACAAAGAACAAAGAAAATTACAGCACAGGAACAGGCCCTCCCAGCCTGTGCCGATCCAGATCCTTCATCTAATCCTGTTGCCTAATTTCCGAGGGCTACTTCTCTCTGTTCCCCACCCGTTCATATATCTGTCCAGATGCATCTTAAATTATGCTATTGTGCCCGCCTCTACCACCTCCGCTGGCAAAGCATTCCAGGCGCCCACCACCCTCTGCGTAAAAAACTTTCCACACACACCTCCCTCTCACCTTGAAATCGTGACCCCTTGTAATTGACACCTCCACTCTTGGAAAAAACTTGTTGCTATCCACCCTGTCCATACATAGAACATAGAACATAGAACACTACAGCGCAGTACGGGCCCTTCGGCCCTCGATGTTGCGCCGACCTGTGAAACCATCTGAAGCCTATCTGACCTACACTATTCCATTTTCATCCATATGTCTATCCAGTGACCACTTAAATGCCCTTAAAGTTGGCGAGTCTACTACTGTTGCAGGCAGGGCGTTCCACACCCCTACTACTCTCTGAGTAAAGAAACTGCCTCTGACATCTGTCCTATATCTCTCACCCCTCAATTTAAAGCTATGTCCCCTCGTGTTGGTCATCACCATCCGAGGAAAAAGACTCTCACTGTCCACCCTATCTAACCCTCTGACTATCTTATATGTCTCTATTAAGTCACCTCTCAGCCTTCTCCTCTCTAACGAAAACAACCTCAATTCCCTGAGCCTTTCCTCGTAAGACCTTCCCTCCATACCAGGCAACATCCTAGTAAATCTCCTCTGAACCCTTTCCAAAGCTTCCACATCCTTCCTATAATGTGGTGACCAGAACTGCACGCAGTACTCCAGGTGTGGCCGCACCAGAGTTATGTACAGCTGCAGCATGACCCTGTGGTTCCGAAACTCAATCCCCCTGCTTATAAAGGCTAGCACACCATATGCCTTCTTAACAGCCCTATTAACCTGGGTGGCAACTTTCAAGGATTTATGTACCTGAATGCCGAGATCTCTCTGTTCATCTACACTACCAAGAATCTTGCCATTAGCCCAGTACTCTGCATTCCTGTTACTCGTTCCAAAGTGAACCACCTCACACTTTTCCGCATTAAACTCCATCTGCCACCTCTCAGCCCAGCTCTGCAGCTTATCTATGTCCCTCTGTATCCTATAACATCCTTCAGCACTATCCACAACTCCACCGACCTTCGTGTCATCTGCAAATTTACTAACCCATCCTTCTACACCCTCTTCCAGGTCATTTATAAAAATGACAAACAGCAGTGGCCCCAAAACAGATCCTTGCGGTACACCACTAGTAACTGAACTCCAGGATGAACATTTGCCATCAACCACCACCCTCTGTCTTCTTTCAGCTAGCCAATTACTGATCCAAACCGCTAAATCACCTTCAATTCCATACTTCCTTATTTTCTGCAATAGCCTACCGTGGGGAACCTTATCAAACGCCTTACTGAAATCCATATACACCACATCAACCGCTTTACCCTCATCCACCTGTTTGGTCACCTTCTCAAAAAACTCAATAAGGTTTGTGAGGCATGACCTACCCTTCACAAACCGTGTTGACTATCGCTAATCAACTTGTTCTTTTCAAGATGATTATAAACCCTATCTCTTATAACCTTTTCCAACATTTTACCCACAACCGAAGTAAGGCTCACAGGTCTATAATTACCAGGGTTGTCTCTACTCCCCTTCTTGAACAAGGGGACAACATTTGCTATCCTCCAGTCTTCCGGCACTATTCCTGTCGACAAAGATGACATAAATATCAAGGACAAAGGCTCTGCAATCTCCTCCCTGGCTTCCCAGAGAATCCTAGGATAAATCCCATCTGGCCCAGGGGACTTATCTATTTTGACATTTTCTAGAATTGCTAACACCTCCTCCTTTTGAACCTCAATTCCATCTAGCCTGGTCGACTGAACCTGAGTGTTCTCCTCGACAACATTGTCTTTCTCCAGTGTAAACACTGACGAAAAATATCCATTTAATGCTTCCCCTATCTCCTCTGATTCCACACACAACTTTCCACTACTATCCTTGATTGGCCCTAATCTTACTCGAGTCATTCTTTTGTTCCTGATATACCTATAGAAAGCCTTAGGGTTTTCCTTGATCCTATCCGCCAACGACTTTTCGTGTCCTCTCCTCGCTCTTCTTAACTCTCCCTTTAGGTCCTTCCTGGCTAACTTGTAACTCTCAAGTGCCCTAACTGAGCCTTCATGTCTCATCCTAACATAAGCCTTCTTCTTCCTCTTGACAAGTGCTTCAACTACCTCTCATAATTTTGTAGACCTCAATCAGGTCTCCCCTCAACCTTTGTCTTTCCAATGAAAACAATCCTAATCTACTCAACCTTTCTTCTTAGCTAGCACCCTCCAGACCAGGCAACATCCTGGTGAACCTCCTCTGCACCCTCTCTAAAGCATCCACATCTTTCTGGTAATGTGGCGACCAGAACTGCATGCAGTTTTCCAAATGTGGCCTAACCAAAGTCCGATACAACTGTAACATGGCCTGCCGACTCTTGTACTCAATACCCCGTCCAATGAAGGCAAGCATGCTGTATGCCTTCTTGACCACTCTATCGACCTGCATTGCCACCTTCAGGGTACAATGGACCTGAACTCACAGATCTCTCTGTACATCAATTTTCCCCAGGACACTTCCTCAAATAATTCTATTAGGTTTGTAAGACATGACCTTCCCTGCACAAAACCATGCTGCCTATCACTGATTCACTTTAACCCTCGTCGCCAGTTTTGTGAGGGCCACAAAGAATCCAGCACGAGTTGAAGGAGAGAAAGAAATAACATTTATTTACAATAACATATATATATATATACACAACAGCATCAGCAACTCCCTTGCTGCTCACTCTCCTCACCTCCCCCTCAGTGGGAGGGCTCATACTGCCAAAGGATTGTGGGATTTCCATTAAATATGCAGATCTCGATCATGCCCAGTGAGGGCAGAATCCAGATCGGGACGTCTCGCGGGATTTTGTTAAATCTCACGAGGCATTTCTAACATTGCAAATTTGGCGAGAGGCCTTCACGAGATTCAACCGCCTCGTCCCGACACCAAGTCTGACATGACAAGGCTGTTAAATCGCTCCCCTTGTTTGTCATACTCCTGTCATTGAGTATAGCTTCAAATGATTTCCAATCAGAATTTCCATACACATTTTATTTCTATCTTTCCAGGAGGTTTTTTTTCTTGTCTCTACACTGAATTTCAACTGCCACCTGCCTGCCTTATTCACAAGTATCCTCAAATTCTGTTACCACCACTTAAACCATCCACCACTGAGATCAGCCAATCGGACTAACCATTTGCTGTTACCAGAGGAGCAAATTGCAATTGATGCAGCTTTTATTTACAGCACACTGTCTATTTTGGGCAGTTCAATAAATGCTAACCCAATGCTTACCCATTTCAAAGGCTGTGCAGATTTCAGCCAAAACTGGGTGTTTACAGATTCCGGATGCAACTGATGACGAACAGGAGAGGCAGTTGCTAAATGGAGATCATTTTCCAAAAATATGTCAGCTACTTACCTTTTAGTTTTGCCATCTGCTGTGTGTAACAGGCAAAGTGTTTCAACACCACAGTGCCCATTATTATCAGTGAGGACTGCAAGCCTCAGGCTGACTCTGTTCAGTTTGACAAAGTGCCACCTTCTGTAGCTTTATATCATCTGTACTCTGGTTGTGACTCTTAGCTTTAGATCATTTATTATAATGTTCAAGGGAAAAAGAGATTCTGAAACAGTTTTCACAGGGGCCCACAGGAAACATTTTCCTCGGCACATGTCCGTATAGGAAGAGATTTGTTTTCTGACTGTTGCACACTAGATTATGGAATTGTGCTGGAAAATTTCACAAAATCTTACAAAAATTCTAACCCATTCTTTGAAGGAGGAATTTGAAAAAGTACACCCTGGGTGTCTTTCATTGCCGTTCTTCTGAGGTCTTCCTTTGCCCACTTTCTGGGGTCCTCTATTGTCTCCTATCTGAGGTTTTCCTTTGCCCTCTGTCTAGAGGTCTTTGTTGCCTCTTCTATGAGGTCTTAATTGCCTTCCCAGAGGTCTCCCATTGCCTCTCCGTTGAGGTTTTAGCCCTTTTCTGAGAGTTTCCCTCTATGTGGCGTCTTTCTCTAATTTTCCCGTCATTTGCTTCTGCTTGGGGTTGCCGCTTTAAGTGTATTTCCACTTCAAAAGAATTGCCTCTTTAAGGATATTGACTCTTTAAGTGTATTGCTGCTTTAAAACTGTCACCTTTCGTTTCACTGAGCTGTCAGCAGCTGTCAGCTTTCTCTCGCTATGCTCTTTCCTCTGCTTTTGCCCTTTTGGTACAAACTGGATGCTCTTTTTTTGAAGTTTTAAAACTTCTCCTTTTACTAAATTAATGCCATTTCAGCGATCTCTGGCGTGTTCTTTTCTTTTGGTTGTCTGGCAAGTTTATTTTTTCTGTTTTTTCTGAAGGTGCTGATTTTTTCTATTTCTCCTATACTGAGAGCACTTATGGTTCAATCAGGACCATTTTTAAAAAAATTTGTTAACTTTTTTTAATTAAAATTTGATAACTTATTTTCTTTGTTTGAAGTTCATCAGTGCAGCGATTGCTATCACAGAACCCCAGCAGTCTCTCCTCACAAGGCTATTACTCAGCTTCAGTGCCTTGATTTCCCCGCACTTCGGGATACCTCACTACAGTTTAATGGAGCCATCTTTTTTTAAGTTAACCCTTTAACACTGCTTTCTGTGTGCTCTGCATTTTCACTTTGCAGCAACTCTGTTGTGGAAAACATCTCATCCCCTCAGCCATCGACCTTTTTTCTGTTTCTGCTTCTCGCAGCAATTCCTTTTTAAATTTAAGTTATTTTCTTTTTAAACTTAAAGCCGCAGCTCTTGCTCTGCAGGATTATTTTCTCTTTTTTGTTTTACTTTGTAAATTCATTTTTTTATCCTTTGACCCTGCTGGCCAATTTTGCAGGGTTTATTTATATGTTTGCCTTTCAGCTTCTTTAATGCACTGAGCCTCCCAGACCATCACCTAGTCTACAGAGTAAGTACAGGTCCTTTTTTGGTGTTTGTGTGTTCTGACCCAAAATTCTTGCCATGTTCTCTTTATTACTCATCTACCTTATAACTGTCCATATTTTCTCGTTCTACATTGCCTGGCAGTATCACAATATCTCAAATGAGTGTATTGGCCCAAAGAGGCATTCTGGTGAATATATTTTTTTCTTTTTCTCAGATTTCAATTAAAACAGATACGCACATGTGTCAGGCTTGAGGCAGTGTCAGAATAATTCATCCTCGCTAACAGATGCACTTTCAGAGATTTTATTAGTAAACAGCAGAGGATTTATTTACAGGAATCTATAAGAGCAGCAGCATATCTGTGGCTGGCTCTGGAATGCCTCTTACCTAAGCAAATCCCCCCCCCCCCCCCCCCCCCCCCGGGATGATTCCTAACTCTGAGTTCTGATTGGATACCCAGGTCAGGTGACCCTTACTCTGCTGTGTTGCCCTTAAAGGGACAATCACCACAGGATGGTGGTCTGTATCCATAAGAATTTAGAAGAATGAGAGGTGATCTCATTGAAGCACATATATTTCTTACAGGACTTAATATGATAGATGCTGGAAGGCTTTTACCCCTGGCTGGGGAAACAGTCTCAAAATAAGATGTAGGCCATTTAGGAATTTCTTAAGAAGTGGTGAATCTTTATAATCTTCTACCCCTTCAATAGAATCTTAGAGTCACACAGCACAGAAAAGGCCCTTTGGCCCATAGAGTCTGCACTGGTCAAAAAAAAACCATCTAACTATTCTAATCCAATTTCCCAGCACTTGGCCCATAGCCTTGTATGCCTTGGGATCGCAAGTGCACATCGAAATACTTCTTAAATGTTATGAGGGTCTCTGCCTCCACCACCCTTTCCAGCAGCAAGTTCCAAACTCCCGCCACTCTCTGGGGTAAAAAGAATTCTCCTTATTGCCCTTTACCTTAAATCCCTGCCCCCGGTCATTGATCCCTCCACCAACGGGAAAGGTTAGTTCCTGTCTACTCTACCTATGCCCCTCATAATTTTATACACCACAATCATGTTATCCCTCAGTCTCCTTTGGTCCAAGGAAAACAATCCAAGGCTATCCAATCTATCTTCATAACTAAAGCTCTCCAGCCCAGGCAACATCCTGGTAAATCTCCTCTGCATCTTCCCAAATGCTATCACATCCCTCCTATAATGTGGATTCTAGAACTGCACACAATACTCTAGCTGTGGCCAAAACAACATTTTATACAGTTTCAGCATAACCTCCTTGCTCTTAAACTCTATGTCTCGGCTAATAAAGGCAAGAATACCATTTGCCTTCTTAACCACTGTATCCACCTGCTCTGCTACCTTAAGGGACCAGTGTACAAAAACACTAAGGTCCCTCTGATCCTTGGTGCTTCCCAGGGTCCTGACATTTATCATGTATTCCCTTGCCTTGTTTTTCCTGCCTAAGTACACCACTTCACACTTATCCGGATTGAATTCCATTTGCCACTGATCAGTCCATTTCCTCCTGTAATCGAAGGCTAATCTCCTCACTTTTACCACCCCACCAATTTTCATCTAATCCGCAAATTTACTGATCAACCCTCCTACATTCATATCTAAATCATTTATATGAACCACAAAGAGCAAGAGCCCCAACATTGATCCCTGCGGGACCCCACTGGGCACAGGCTTCCAGTCAGAAAAACACCATTCAATCATTACCCTCTGCTTCCTGCCACTCAGCCAATTTTGGATCCAATTTGCCAAATTCCCTTGGATCCCAGGGGCTTTTACCTTACTGTGGGGCCTCAGTCTATGAGTTTGTTCAAGACTGGGATTTCTAGGTATTAAAGACATCAAGGGTTCTGGAGGCGGTGTGGGAAAATGACATTGAGCTAAAAGAACAACCATGATCTTGGTGAATGGTGGAGCAGGATTCCGGGGCCAAATGCCAGCTCCTATTTCCTATGTTCTAATGAAAATCATTGCTGCATTACATTCTCCTTCTCAGTGCACGTAGAACCATTCGAGACACAGAAGCAAATGAGAGATAATTTAAAAGGCACTAAGTGCTGTCACCATCTCTTACGTAATGTGTGAGGCAAATGATGAATTCAGACAAGAGGAAATAATGATTTGACCAGCTTAGTTATATGCTTTCCAGTGATGGCAGAGTGTATCTGATATCAATATGACATATCAGTTAACAATTATTAGTCTGTCATTTTAAGTGCATTGCAATACAGGAGGTAGAAAGGAGTCAGGTATGCTTTGCATACATGTGGAAATCAAAGCAGTACCACAAGCAATTCAGGGACAGCAAAGTAATTTGTTTTGTGTCATGAATATGAAAGACCCCAGAAAGTCATTAGCGTTGCCAATCCATGTTAGGGTAGCCCAGGTTTTCTGAGAAATTGTGCATTGCATTACCCTCATCTCCCAGCTGCTTTTTACAGCCGTGTCACAGCACATTTCTGTCCTTGACTGCTTATGACTGTCCCTGCTGCCACTGTCGTGTTTGAATTGATATTTTTCAACGCAGGAATGTAAAGTAAGCAATCATGTTCAGCAAACAAGGCAAAGACAGTATGGGTGGGATTTTGTGCGTTCCCCTTCCCCCCCCCCCCCCCCCCCCCCCCCCCCACCCCGCAGCGTCTTTTATAGCCCACCATTGGATCGTCTGGACCAACCGCTGTCAATGGGGTTTCCCATTCAATACAACCCCCTGGCGACAGAAAACTCGTGGCAGGGGGTCGCAATCCCGCCGGCGAGAATGGCCAGAAAATTCCAGTTACTCCAATGCAAACAGAGACGATAATCCAGCAGCCTGGGAGGACTGTAAAATATATTAAAAGGATACAATAAGAGTTGCTAAAAGGGGACTATGAACAGAAAATTTACAAGCTATGTCAAAGCTAAAAGGAAGGGCAGCACGGTGGCACAGTGGTTAGCACTTCTGCCTCACGGTGCCAAGGTCCCAGGTTCGATCCCGGCTTTGGGTCACTGTCCGTGTGGAGTTTGCGCATTCTACCTGTGTTTGCGTGGGTTTCGTCCCCACAGCCCAAAAAGATGTGCAGGGTAGGTGGATTGGCCACACTAAATTGCCCCTTAATTGTAAAAAAAATGAATTGGGTACTCTAACTTTATTTTTTAAAAAGCTAAAAGAAATGATAAGGTAGAATGCGGGTCCATCCATCAAACACAGATGCAGATGACACTAGAATGGATAACAAGGAAATGGTAAACTATTTTTCAGATTAATTCATGGGATGCCAGTGTCATTTGTAAGGCCTGCTTTTATTGCTCATCCCTAATAACCCTTGAAAAAGCTGGTGGTGAGCTGCTTCCTTGAACCATTATAGTCCATATGGGGTAAGTGCGCGCACAGTGGGGTTTTTTCAGTAGCCTTTTGATACAACTGAGTGACAACTCATTGACATTTCAGAGGGATGTTTAGAGCCAATTACATTGCTGTGGGTCTGGAGTCACATGTCAATTAGACCTAGTAAGGCGGCAGATCTTCTTCCCCAAAGGACATTAGTGATCCAGGAGGATTTTCAAACATCCCAATAGATTCTTGATCACCATTACTAAGATGAGCTCTTTATTCCAGATTTATTAATTGAATATAAATTCCCCAGCTGCTGTGGTGAGATGTGAATTCACATCTCCAGAGCATTAGTCCAATTCTCTGGATTATTATTCCAGTGACGTTATTATAATGCTTGTATATCCCCTTATTACTTTTCATCTGTTTCCATGCGGCAGAAGAAAACAGAAAACCACAATGGAAGCAGAGGAATTTACTGGATTAAATTTTCTTTCAGTGATAATGAGAAAAGTAATGGAATTGAGAATTGGGCCAGATGGTTACCACCCTCTGGTATTTAAGAACAAAAATAGGAGTCAGCCACTCAACCCTATAAGTTTGTATGACTATTCAAGGTGATCATGGCTGATCTTTCACTTCCACCTTCTCATATAATGTCCAGATCCCTTAAATCCATTATCCAAAATTCCAATCTCCATCTTGAATATATTCAACAATCAACTTAGATTGTTTTCTCTCCACAGATGCTGTCAGACCTGCTGAGATTTTTCACATTCCTGTTTTTAATTCCGGATTCCAGCATCTGTAGTGATTTGCTTTTATATTAGATTGATTGCCAAATGGAACCAGAGGAATTACTAGTCAGAATAATATATTTGGCCAGCTAACAGGGACATATTATCAAATAGGTTAAAATTAAAAAGTTCACACTAATCTGTTTGTTTATGGATTACATATAACATTAGTCAACCTGTTGTTTTACAATTAGCCTCATCTCAATGGAGTGTTTATCAATATGTTTTTTGGATGATAGATGGAAAGGGCATGGGTGGATGTGTAACTAGTTCACTTAACAGGGGGATTTCATTCTTATCTCCACTCAATTATGTTGTATGACTGAATATTGAGCAGTCAAGATAAACCAGGTGGGAAAATTGCATATATGCAGTCTAGATTCAGGAATTGTTGCCTTTGAATTGGAAAATGGAAACATCTAAGATAAGAGGGCGAGAGAAACCAACAAAAAACAGACCTTGTTGATTCAATGTCATTTGTGGAGAGGTCTGATGAATATTTCATCAAGAAGAAGTATTTGAGCATTTGAACAATATGTGCTGATCAGGGAGTCTGCATGGACTTGTGAAGGGTAGGTCATGTCTACTTGCAAGTTTTGAGACAGTCACCAGCATAGAAGATAGCAGAGTGTCTTCAGCTGTTGTCTATATGGAAAGGATTTAATTAGGAAATTATTAGCAAAAATAAGAGGGTAAGAAATTGGAGGTAACCATATGATGTAGGTCAGTAATTGATTGGGAGGTAGGAAATGGAGTCGGGAGAAAATAAATCTATTCTGATTGGGAAAGGTGTGAAAAGTGAAGTTTCCAAGGAATTTGTCTTGGTGTCTCAACTTTTCACCATATATATGAATAACCTAGATGAAGAAATCTCCCACTTTCAGCACTAATGAGCCTGAACATCACAGAAATAATCCTCATTATTTCCCAGAGATGGATATCTACCACATTTGCAGCTGCTGGGCCTGGTTGAACAGCAACAAGGGTCAAAGAAACATTCTTGGAGGCTCATCTTGAGATTTTCTTGAGGATTACTTTTTGATTTTTGGGGATAACTTTTTCGTTTTCAGGGGGAACTTTTTCCATTCTAGTTCACTATTTTATTAAATGATGCAGTCACATGGTAAAATTACCGCCGATATTTGCGTTGATTTTTTAAAAAACATTTCCTTTTTTAGTTAGATAAGATCGTATAAATACCAGACTGTGTATATGTATATAACATAATACATATACATAACATAAATATACATAATAAATAAATGTGTACATATAATACATACATATATAATTTAATATTTTAACTTAAAATCTATAAGTAAGATGTTTTTGTTAATTTATTATAAATAAATCTCTCATACTCCATTTCCAAAATGAATATTCTAACAATATGGAATGGATTGATTTATTGGGAATGGGTGCAACCCCTGGACTGTGTGTAGGGAGGTGGTGAAGGTGCAGGTGTTGCATTTTCTGCACTTGCATGGGAAGGTTCCTTGGGAAGTCGATATGTATTTTTGAAAAATGTATTGTAGAAAGGATCCGTTTTGTGTGCGGTCTAATTGCATGAATGGCTCATTACCATTCCATTTTCACCGTCTATAAATAAGTTCAGTTTCTGTTGCGGTCGATTGCTTGTCTGTGTTCCTACTCTCCTTGGAAAGCTGTTTTGAAAATGTAGCATTTGACAAGGTTTGAGCAAATCTCCTGATAGTTACGTTAGCCCAAGATAAAATAAAGACACTACTACTCTGTGTCGAATGAAACCCTGTCGGGATAAAAGGGGGGACCTGCTTATATCAAAAAAGATTGAACATATCCACTTTGTTGTAATTAAGTTGACTTGATGCTGGTGGCCCTTGCTTTTGGGTTTTATTGCCAATTGTTCAATTTCATAAAACATTTATAAACTTGGTCAATCGGCGAAGACTGTTTATTGGAACAGGCGGCAGAGCAGGGAAACTCTCACAATTCTGACCTTCATTGTGTATGGATTTATGTTTAAAACTCAACAGCAGACTCACTGCACCCACTGAGATCAGCTCACATCAAGTATGTTGCCTGTGAGCGTTAACCAGCAAACTCCAGTAGTTAGATGAATGTATCGCAGCTTCTAATTTTGCATATGTGATTATTAAGAGAGTTCACACTACCTGGTTGACTAAATTCCTGTACTGCTCACCCAAGGGCTTTTTTAACCTACCTCCTGAAATATATATGTATTTAGTAAAAATCGAGGCTTGCTCAACAAAATGGGGAGAGTTCAACCCTCCTCCTGTGTCTGGATCAGTCCTTATGCCTAAACTGCTATGAAACTCTCCAGTTTTTTTTGGGAAACAGGCACATCAGTTTGGTTCCAGGAAAACACAGCTCCTTCACACAACACTGGCCCAGGAAGTATATCATCAATGAGCTTCCTTCCTCAAAATGGGTGGAAAAGCTGTTCCTCCAATCACAAATTCTGTCTCTTGAGGAGCAGCACGATCAAGAGAAACAGTGAAGCTGAGGGGATTAAACTTTCAAGAGAATTTGGGGGATGAATTTTCCTGTGCCCCCATGTATTTGGAACCCTGAGCTGCAATACTTTGCTGTTGGGAGGACCAGTATAAACCAAGCAGAGTTCAGTGTGTTGGCTCTGCAGCCCCAGGCAGTATTCACCAGTTTCCATATGACATTCACTCCTGTTTTGACCTTGACTCCAGTTTTCTGGAGGTGTTGCTGGTAGGCAAATGTATGGTCAAGAGTGATGACAAGGCATATTTGGTCATCGGTGCGTGGTTGACCACAGAACCGGACACAACATTCTTCCTTGATCTACAAGCTGTTCAGAGCTGGAAGGCTAAAACAATGACAGTCTTAGCAGTGTTTGGTAAAAGTCCCCACATCCAGCGTAACATCCATTTAGGACCCTTTTTCACCATTTCACCTAAATGACTTCCAGCGGGTTGCATATACAAGCATGTATATGGCATCAAATTAGGAGGCTTACATAAGTAAGAGTCAAAATTAATGTTTTGCCTGGAGTTCGAAGTCGAGATGGGGTTTCTTTAGGGTTTACCTGTTCCACCAACAATATCACCGTACACTGTTATTCATTTTAAAAAATCTAATATATTTACAGATATACATACACCTCAGTATCTCTACACAAGATTGTACTTCTGCTTTCAACAGATATCGGTTACTTACTCATGGCGGCACGGTGGCACAGTGTTTAGCACTGCTGCGTCACAGCACCAGAGACCCGGGTTCAATTCCAGCCTGGGGTTATTGTCTGTGTGGAGTTTGTACGTTCTCACCGTGTCCGCATCGGCTTCTTCCAGGTGCTCAGGTTTCCTCCCACAGTCCAAAGATGTGTGGGTTAGATGAACTGACCATGTTAAATGTTCCCTTAGTGTCCAGGGATGGGCAGGTTAGGTTATGGGATTAAAGGGATAGGTAGGGGTGAACACTTGTGGGTGGGCAGAGTGCTCATTCAAGGGGTCAGTGCAGACTCGATGGGGTGAATGGCCTCCTTCTGCACCGTAGGGATTCTATGGATTCTATTCCATGTGACATTGCATCACAGTTAGATCAGCTGTTACATCAGTATGTTATGGGCCTGGGTTTAGAGAACCCCAAAGTGTAGCATGGAGTTCACCTGACCCACAATTTTTAACAGATTTTAGTATGGGGAACACACAGCCCACTCTACAGGTGTTTGGTAGAGCAGAAATGGAAAAGTAGTTTTTAAAGCAAAGCAATGTTTATTCTATGAGCTCAAGTTAACCTTGTTAAAACATACAGCGAACATCTTAGCAACCATTAATTCAAATACAACTCTCAAAGAATACAAGATTAAGTAACCTTTAAGTTTCCTTTTAACATCCATAAGATTTAAAACACCTTTTACCAGAGGCACATTAGGTTAAAGTCACAACTGTTATTAGTTTTAAATCACCAGGATCGATTTACAGTCTTTAGATTACAGAGAGAGACTCTAATACACCTTCTGGCTGTGACTGCAGCTATCCAACTCTGAAAACGAAACTAAAACACACCCTGCAGCAAACAACCTAAAACGAAAGTAAAAAGCTGACAGACAGCCCAGCTCCACCCACTCTCTGACATCACTGCAGTAATAAACACCCATTTCTTAAAGGTACTCTCACTAGAGATATTTATATACACACCCATTTATAAACAGCCATTTCTTAAAGGTACTCTCACATGTCACCTCCCCCCAAGAAAAAAAATACATCAACTTCAAGACGGTTTCATTTTTCACCTTTTCACTATCCTTTAAGAAATATATTTTTCCGTTTCAAAAAACACCGCAAACAGGTATAATAATATAGTCCTTTTTTTTTCCGTTTGTCTTCCTCCAACTGAAATCCTTCTCAAATGACAGTCTCTGAGAGCAAGCAGGTCTGTGCACGATCCATCCATTTCTCTACGCATCGGCATTTCTCTTTAAAGTCAGATACTTTAGTTCAATCTGATCGCAGAGTCCCTTGTAATTCTTCAACAGAGGAGCATTAGTTATCACAGATTTCAGGCTGTCAAATGCCTTTTGAAAGTCCGCTGTCCACTGAAATTTTCGACGTTTCTTCAGTAAGTCCATCTGTGGAGCAATCATGCTACAAAACTTTCGATCAAATCCACTCATGCCAAGAAATCGCATGATTTCCCTTCGTCTTGAGGGTATCTGGAACTCCTCAATAACTGCTGGTTTCACATTCCGTGTGACCATTCATCCCTGTCCAATTATATGGCCAAGGAAAGTGACTTGGGCTTTTCCAAATTCACTTTAGGATAGGTTTATCACCAAACCCGCCTCCTGAACTTGATCAAATAACTCCATCAGATGTTTCAAATGTTCTTTCCATGTCTGGCTGAAAATTACCAGATCGTCGATGTATACCGCACAATTGGGTAATCCTGAAACGACTTTGTTAGTTAACCGTTGAAATGTGGCTGGGGGGTATTTCATGCCAAATGGCATAACTTTGAAGTGGTATATACCATCTGGAGTCACAAAAGCTGAAATCTCCTTCGCCCTTTCGGATAAAGGGACCTGCCAGTAACCTTTAAGTAAATCCAGTTTGGAAATAAAATTTCTCAATGCAAACCTCCGATAGGATAAGAGTGGGATAGGATAAGAGTCCGTTTTTGTACCTGCATTAACATTTCTATAGTCCACACACAACCGTTGGGTACCCTCTGGTTTTGGTACCATCACTATGGGTGAATCCATTGGCTGCAACCCACTTCAATTATGCCATTTTTAAGCAGACTCTCAATCTCTTTGTTAACCTGTGCCAATTTTAAAGGGTTAAATCTGTATGGATGTTGTTTGATTGGAACAGCATTTCCCACATCTACGTCATGTATAGCTATTTTAGTACTTCCCAATTTATCTCCACAAACTTGCCCATGTGATATCAATAGCTCTTTCAGGTCAATCCGTTTTTCCTCTGGAAGATAACTCAGCAATTTATCCCAATTTTTAAGAACATCCTTGTTTCCCAATTTAATTTGAGGTACGTCAAATTCACAGTCATCTGGATTTGGTTCGTCACTTTGAGTTAGAATCATTAAAACCTCCTCCTTTTGCTCTCCTTCCCTTTCAAAGTACCTTTTAAGCATATTCACATGACACACGCGATGAGTTTTCCTTCTATCTGGTGTTTTTACCGCATAATTCACCTCACTTAATTTCCTTTTAATCTGATAAGGTCCACAAAACCTTGCTTTCAAAGGTTCATCTACCACTGGCAACAACACTAAAACTTTATCTCCACTGGCAGAACTACAAACTTTGGATTTCTTGTCAGCGACCCGTTTCATCACATTCTGTGCAACTTTTAAATGTTGTCTTGCCAATTCACCTGCTTTATTTAATCATTCCCTAAAATTTGACACGTAATCCAATAATGTAATTTCCGATTTCTCACTCACCAATTTTTCCTTAATCAATTTAAGCGGTCCTCTTACCTCATGACCAAAAATTAGTTCAAAAAGACTAAATTTGGTTGACCCATTAGGTGCATCTCTAATTACAAACAGTACGAATGGAATTCCTTCATCCCAATCCTCTGGATAATCTTGACAATAAGCCCTCAACATTGTCTTTCCTGTCTGATGCCACCTTTCTAACGCTCCCTGCGATTCTGGATGGTACGCAGTTGATTGAAATTGTTTTATTCCTAAGCTATCCATAACTTCTTTGAATAACCTTGAGGTAAAATTTGATCCTTGATCTGATTGTACTTCTGTGGGTAGTCCATATCAAGTAAAGAATTTAAGTAACTCCTCCACAATCTTTTTAGCTGTAATATTAGGTACCGGAATAGCCTCTGGAAACTTAGTAGACACATCCATTATCATCAAAAGATATTGATTCCCACTTTTTGCTTGAGGAAGCTGTCCTACGCAATCAATTAGGACCCTTGTAAAAGATTTCTCAAATGCTGGAAGGGCGCTGGTTTTATCACTGCTTGAGGTTTCCCTGTCACTTGACATGTGTGACATGATTGACAAACTTTAACTACATCTTTACGTAGTCTAGGCCAGTAAAAATGTTTTTGGATTTTAGCTTGAGTTTTCCTTATTCCTAAATGATCTCCTACTGGTACCTCATGTGCAACCAGCAACACCTCCTTTCTATACCCTACCGACAATACTACTTCATGAACATCTGGCCACTTTTCATCTGCCTGCATATGTAAAGGTCTCCATTGTCTCATCAAGATATCACTTTTGTGTTAATAACACTCTGGTATACACTCAGATTCCTCTTCCGTATATGCTTTCTGATACATCCGTTTTATTTCTATATCTTTCTGTTGTAACTCCGCCAATTTTCCTGAACTAAAAGTATCCGCCTCATCCTCCACCTGTTCTTGTTCTTTTTCAACCATCTGATCAAAAATCAATTCTGATAATTGCACTTCAACTTCATCTTCACTCTTTGATTTCTCCTCTTGTCTTAACCTGTGACTTTGTGACCTTGTTACTACACAATCCGGAAAATCCCAGGATATTCGTCCTTCAACATTTCAGTTGTCTGATTTTCAACTGGCTTATCTATCAGAGTAGGCATCACTCCCACCTGTGATATCATTACCCGAGATAAATTGTATTCCTGGACAAGATAGTTTATTACTCCCATTAACACTTCACCACAACCCAGTCACTGGACTTTCCAACCTTACCTTATATAATGGAACACTACTCCTCTCACCCTGAATTCCACATGTTACCACCTTTTCTGGCAATATTCTTCCCAAACTACATAACTCCTCATCTCTTACCATTAGAGATTGACTAGCTCCCGTATCTCTTAAAATTCTGACATCTTTACCTACCCCTCCTAATACACAAGTAAACTTTACCCACACAAGTAAATTCTTTCAAGAGATCTGGCACCTTCTTATCAATCATCTCTTGATCAGGCTGTCCAATCTTTTGCAACTCCTTCGCTTCACTTGCGCTTTCCTTTCCCACTTTAACAAACCCCACTGCCTTATCCTGTTTTACCACATCAGCCTTCCCAGTGCTTTTCTTCAACCACCAACACTGTGACTTTACATAGCCTAGTTTATTACAGTGAAAACATTTGAAACTTTTCGTGTCTCTCCCACCCTCCTGGATTTATTTTTTAAACTGAGGTACACTCTCCTTATTATCTCCCATCAGATCACCTTTACCGTTACCACTTGAGTATTTCTCATGTCCCCAGTTTCTATCCCTCACAGGCTGAAACTGACGTTGGAAACCAAGCTTTAATTTATGAACTAATTCATAATCATCTGCCATTTCTGCTGCTAACCTCACAGTTTTAACCCTCTGCTCTTCCACATGAGTTCTCACTACATCAGCAATTGAACTATTACACTCCTCCAAAAGTAGAATTTCTCTGACAGCTTAGTACGTTTGGTCTATTTTCAAAGCCCTTATCCACCTATCAAAAGTACTCTCTTTGATCCTTTCAAACTCCATGCACGTTTGACCAAATTATTTCCTTAAATTTCTAAACCTTTGTCTGTCGGCTTCAGGCACTAGTTCATATGCGCCTAAGATGGATTTTCTCACCTCCTCATACATCTCAGATACTCCTCCGGCAGTGATGCAAACACTTCACGAGCCCTACCTATCAGCTTTGTTTGAATCAGTAATACCCACATGTCCTGTGGTCATTTCATTTGTTTAACTACCTTCTCAAATGAAACAAAAAATGCTTCTACCTCCTTCTCATCAAACCTTGGCAATGCTTGGACATATTTAAATAGATTCTCACCAAGCCTTCGTCTATGACGCTCTTTCTCACTTCCTCATCACTATCCACCAACTGTACGTTTCCCGTTACGTCTGCCAATTTTAAGTGACTGTCATGTTTCATAGCCATTTTCTGAAGTTCAAACTCTCTCTCTTTATCTTTTTCCCTGATCTGTATCTCCCTTTCTCTTTCTTTTTGTTCTGCTAGGGCTATTCTTTCTGTTTTCCTTTCTTTTCTCTCTATTTCCTCTCTCTCTCTTACTCTTTCTCTTTTTCCTCTCTCTCTCTTTCGTATTCAAGCTGCTTTAATTATTTCTCATGTTCTATTTGTTTAATTTGTAACTGAATTTTTGCCATTTCCAATGAGTCAAACTGTATCTCAGGCAACTTTAAATGCTTAGCCATTTCCATAATGACCTCAACATTACCTGACAAAATGCGAAAAGGTAACTGCAATGTTTTTGCCAAATCTAACAGTCTGCTTTTAGTCGCTGTCCGTAAGGTACTGCGTGTGACATTCTCCACCTCCAAAAACTTCTGAGCCTCTGAAAGAGCCATTGTCCACAACACACTCCCCACTTCAACTATAATACCACACCTGATAAGCAACCACAATATGCTCACCCCTCACTGACTTCTTCACTAAGTTCACTAAGCCAATCCAATAGACAGACTTTTATCCTGGACAAGCCCCCAATTTGTTCTGGGCCAGGGTTTAGAGAACCCCAAAGTGTATCATGGAGTTCACCTGACCCACAACATTTAATAGATTGTGGTATGGGGAGCACACGACCCACTCTACAGGTGTGGCACAGCAGAAATGGAAAAGTATTTTTTAAAGCAAAACAATGTTTATTTTATGAACTCAAGTTAACCTTTTTAAAACATACAGCGAACATCTTAGCAACCATTAATTCAAATACAACCTCCAAAGGATACAACAGTAAGTAATCCTTTAAGCTTTCCTTTTAACATCCAGAAGACTTAAAACACCTTTTACCCGAAGCACATCAGGCTAATGTCACTACTGTTATTACTTTTAAATCACCAGGATCGTTTTACAGTCTTTAGATTACAGAGAGAAACTCTAATACACTTTCTGGCTGTGACTGCACCTATCCAGCTCTGAAAACAAAACTAAAACACACCCTGCAGAAAACAGCTTAAAACGAAAGTAAAAAGCTGACAGACAGCCCAGCTCCACCCACTCTCTGACATCACTGCAGTAATAAACACCCATTTCTTTTTTTATATATAAATGTTTTTTATTGAGTTTTCATGTTTTATATATGACAAGTTACAAATTGTTAGAGAGAAAAAAAAAGACACAAAAATTTAACATGTATATTTACAGGTAAGCATCTTTATAACAACAATTGTGGCCGCCCCCTTTAGCCAGCATATATATTCTACATTCCCCAATATGGCCGAGGCACATGTTTATAGGCATTTATTTATTGTTTGGTTTTGGGCCTTAGCTTGCCATCAAACCCCCATAACAAACCCGTAACCCCCCCCCCCCCCCACCCCCCCCCCCCCCCCCCCACCCCGGCTACCTTCCCCTGATTCCCGTCCATTTTCCCCCGATTCTTGGCCACCCAGCTATTCTTCCTTTTGTACGTTGGCCACAAACAGGTCCCGGAACAGTTGCATGAATGGCTCCCACGTTCTATGGAAGCCGTCGTCTGACCCTCGAATGGCGAATTTGATTTTCTCCATTTGGAGAGATTCCGAGAGGTCGGACAGCCAGTCTGCAGCTCTGGGCGGTGCTGCTGACCGCCAGCCAAACAGGATTCTACGGCGGGCGATCAGGGAGGCAAAGGCAAGGGCGTCCGCCCTCCACCCCAGGAATAGATCTGGCTGGTCTGAAACCCCGAAGACCGCCACTATCGGGCATGGCTCCACCCTCACTCCCACCACTTTGGACATAACCTCGAAGAAGGCTGTCCAGTAATCCACAAGTCTGGGGCAAGACCAGAACATGTGGGCGTGGTTGGCCGGGCCTCTTTGGCACCGTTCACATCTGTCCTCCACCTCCGGGAAGAACCTGCTCATACGGTTTCTCGTTAAGTGGGCTCTATGTACCACTTTTAGTTGCGTCAGGCTGAGCCTTGCGCACGTGGAGGTGGAGTTGACCCTATGCAGTGCTTCGCTCCAGAGTCCCCACCCTATCTCCATCCCCAGGTCGTCCTCCCATTTCCTTCTTGTTGCGTCCAGTACGGTGTCCTCCCTTTCTACCAGTCGGTCATACATGTCGTTACAGTTCCCTTTCTCTAGGATACTTGCGTCCAGTAGGTCTTCCAGTAGAGTCTGTCGTGGCGGTTGTGGGTACGTCCTTGTCTCCTTTCGTAGGAAGTTTTTGAGCTGCAGGTACCGTAGCTCGTTCCCCCCAGCTAGCTGAAATTTCTCTGTCAGTTCGTCCAGTGTTGCGATCCTGTCGTCCGTGTATAGGTCCCTGACTGTCAGTGTCCCCCCGTCCTGCCTCCACCTTTTGAAGGTGGTGTCAGTCAGTGCTTGTGTGAACCTATGGTTGTTGCAGATGGGAGCCTTGTCTGACATTTTGGTCAGGCCAAATTGCTGCCGCAGTTGGTTCCAGGATTGGAGGGTGGCTGTCACCACTGGGCTGCTGGAGTGTTTTTTGGGTGGGGATGGGAGTGCTGCCGTGGCGAGGGCCCGGAGGGAGGTCCCCATGCAGGAGGCCTCCTCCGCACGCACCCACTCAGCTTCTGGCTCCTGGATCCATCCCCTTACTAAACACCCATTTCTTAAAGGTACTCTCACATGACAATAATCATAGCAAGGAGTCTTACAACACCAAGTTAAAGTCCAACAGGTTTGTTTCAAATAACTAGCTGAAACAAACCTGTTGGCCTTTAACCTGGTGTTGTAAGGTTTCTTACTGTGCTCACCCCAGTCCAATGCCGGCATCCCCACATCACATCAGTATCAAGTAGAATGGGACAAAAACAGACAAAGTAAGTGGGAAGTTTATATCAGATGAAGTTCAATATAGGGAAGTGTGAAAACATCCACTTTGGAACTAAGAAAGAGATGAAATATAATAAAAAATAACGGCAAAGGCGAATGGAATGTTGGGGCGCAAACACACAAATGGGGACAGAGACCGGTGGCGCACAAGATTAGCCGAGCATTACCCGGTGCTCAGAGCAGCAAGAAACACCCAGCTATCTAATGCCCATCCAGGTAGACCGGAGGCCATAGCGGGTAACTCTCCAATGACACCGCACTTAGCCTCATTTTCTGCACTGAGGACCTCCACTCGCCAGCACTCACCTGGGTGGCACCAGTAGTGTCAGGGTATCACCCTGCCCAGAGGGCACAGACTTCGGGGGCCCCCAATACCTTGGGAATTAGATCCCTTACCTTGGTTAGATCTCAGGAATGCACATTAGAGTGAAACTAGCTATTACACTCTAATGTACAGGTTTGCCAGATCAATGTTCCCGCCTATAATGGGCAGGATTCACATTGTGACGTCTTGCGAGACTATGGGCGGGATTCTCCAATATTGGGGCTATGTTCCCATGCCGGCGTGAAAACCGGCGCCAACCACTCCGGTGTCAACGGCCCCCGAAAGTGCGGAATTCTCCACTTTCTAGGGGGCTAGGTTGATGCCAGAGTGGTTCCCGCAGCTCCAGCCGGCGCCAAAGAGCTGGCGCAAGTTAACGCATGCGCGGAACTCGTGGTGCATTTCCGTGCATGCGCGGAACAGCCGGCATATTTCCGCCCATGCGCGGCCGTTCCCTTCTCCGCGCCGGCCCCCGAGCAATATGGCGGAGCTCTACAGGGACCCTGTGCGGAGGAAAGAAGGCCCCCACGGAATCAGCCCGCCCGCTGATCAGTAGGCCCCGATCGTGGGCCAGTCACGGTGGGGGCCCCTCCTGAGTCGGATCCCCCGCCGCCCCCTCCCCCCAGGGCGGCCCCCGCACACTTACCTGCCAGGTCCCGCCGTGTGTGAGTTGAGTAATCCACACCAGCGGGACTGGGAAAAATGGGCCACTCGACCCATTGGGGCCCGGAGAATCGCCAGCGGGGCTGCTGTTAATGGCCTCTGACCAGCGTGGCGGAATCCCACCGGCGCCTGAAAAGCAACGCCGGAGAATAGGAAAGGCAGCGTCGGGGCGGCAGGGTGGGATTCGCGCCTCACCCCGGGGATTCTCCGACCCGACGCAGGGTCGGAGAATCCCAGCCCATGTTGGATCGCGTGAGGTGTGGCAAGCTGGGTAGATCCTGGCACAGGGATCTCCCGGCATCTACCGGTCTCATTGTGTCACACCGCGCTGGTTTTTCGGTGCTTCGCGATCGGTAGATCCTGCCCTTGGGTCTTTATCTTAGGAGGGTTGGAATACAAAGGGGAGGGAGTTACCCTTTTGCTGCACCAAAACTTGATCAATGATGGGATTCTCCTTTGCGGGTCTGCTGTTAGCGAGGACGGAGAATTTGGCACTCAGCCAAATCTCTCATTCACTGCGGCAGGACTTGAGAATCTCGCTGGTGTGATTGGATGGAGAATTCTGCCACAGACCACATCTGAAGTATAGCATTTAGTTTTTGGTCCCCAAACAACAGGTTAGTACAAATCGGAATTCTTCTTTCAAAAGGATCCTGGGCCAACTGAAATTTAAGACCGGCAGATTTTTATCATGAAAGAATATGAGAGGATAAAGAGTAAAAACAGATGAATACAGCTGAGTTAAAATCGTCCATTATCTAATTAAATGTAAGAGCTAGGCTAAAGTAGACTAAATTAGTCCGCATTGGATAGCTAAGATTATATGCGGAATATAACTGAATACCAAATCATTAATCGCTCAGCATTCTTTAATCACGTTCATAAATTTTTCACAAGCTGAAAAGTTATGTGTACTTCAGCCATCAGCTGTAACTCAGTTTCTAGCCTTGGGGGTCACAAGGTTTTGGGTTCAAGTCCTGCCCCAGGACTTAACTTGAAAAATCAAGGCTGACACTCCAGTGCAGGACTGAGGGTGTGCTGCAGCGTTGGAGATGCCGCCTTTCAGATGAAACATTAAGCCGAGGCCTCAACTACCTCCTCTGATGAATGTAAAAAGATTCCATGGCATGTACTGCAAAGAAGAGCAGGGGAGTTATCCCTTGTGTCCTGGCCGATACCTATTCCTCAACTGAAATCACAGAAACAGAGAGTATCTGGTCATTATCACGTTTCTGTTTGTGGGACTTTGCATTGCAACAGTGACTATAAGTAGTTCATTGGCTGTAGAATGCTTACAGATATCCAGTGGCCCTAGCTGTGAATTGCCTTCTCTTCATAAATATACATTGCATTCTACATATTCAATGGCTCTTCATTAATTTGCCAGTCTCAGCGTCTTTCTCAGTAACAACTTCATAATATTATCAGGTAAACAAAATCTTTATACTGTCAATATTAAGTGTAGAGATATGGGGGAATGGGGATTTTCTGCGCCCATTATTTTCAGGCAGGTTTGGCGATGGGAGGGTGGCACGGTGGTGCAATGGTTAGCAATGCTACCTCACGGCACCGAGGAGCTGGGTTCGATCCCGGCTTCGGGTCACTGTCCATGTGGAGTTTGCACATTCTCCCCGTGTCTGCGTGGGTCTCGCTCCCACAAATCAAAGATGTGCAGGATAGGTGGATTGGCCACGCTAAATTGCCCCTTAATTAATAAAGCTTTGAGAAAGGGTAATCAGGACTTGAAACATTATCTCTTTTCTCTCCCTACGGATGCTGCCAGACCTGCTGAGATTTTCCTGCATTTTCTCCATATGCAACTCGACTTGGACAACATTTAAGTTTGGGTGGATTTGTGTCAAGTAACATCCATGCCACACAGGTGCCAGGCAATGACCATCTGCAAAATAAAGAATCTAACCATCTCCCCTTAACATTCAATGACTGAATCACCATCACCAAATTCCCAACTGACAACATCTTGCAGGTTACTACTGACAAGGAACTGAACTGGACCTGTCATATAAATGTTGTGGTCCAAAAAGCAGGTCAGAAACTGGGAATTTTGCAGGAAGTAACACACTTGCCTGCTGCCCAAGTCCTGTCCATGGTCTACAAGGCACAAGTCATATGTGCGATGGAATACTCTACGCTTGTGTTGACAAGTACAGCATCAGCAACACTCAGGAAGCTCAACACCATCCAGGACCGTGCAATCTGTTCGATTGTTTCCCCATCCACCACATTAAACACTCACCCCTTCCACTGCTAATGCACAGTGGCAGCAGTGTGTGCCATCTACAAGATGTACTGCTGAGAATTACTAAGGTTACTTCAACAGCACCTTCCAAACCTACGTACACAACCAATTAGAAGGACAAAGGCAGCAGATGCAGGGAAAATCACCACCTGCAAGTTCCTCTTCAAGCCTCAGACCATCCTGACTTGGAATTTTATTGGGGTTCCTTTTCTGTTGCTGGGTCAAAATCCTGGAACTCCCGCCCCAACAACACCATGGTTGCACCAACAGCTGAGGATCTGTAGAGATTCAAGAAGGCTGCTCAACACCACCTTCTCAAGGGCAATAAATACTGACCCGGCCAGCGTGCTCCCACTCTTGTTATATTACTTGAAGTAATATATGTTACTCATCCGTTTATGCCAAGATGTTCTTAACTTTGATAATGATGAATACTCGAAGTCGTCTAGTGATAACAAATTATTTATTGAGTAACTAATCAATTAACTTGTGAATTCAATTCTTCCATACTTTTACTGATAATTAAATTAAACAAGATAGAATTAGATTAACTATGAATATTATACTTGTACTCTGAGCTAACTATACACTTCTGTTATCTAGCCACAACACACCCAAAGAGAGCGGGAAAACAGACCGAGACCGTACCCATACCCCCCGTTAGTGTCGCCCCCCCCCCCCCCCCCCCCCCACCACAGTGATCATCTGACTTACTGACCACACACCAACCCACTATGCACACACACATACAGATCAACTGTCCAGGGTAGAGGGCTTTATCCAATTGTAAAGATAATCTCGACCATACATACCGGATTTATTTTTCGGCACTTGAAAATCGCAATTTATTTTTCTTGCTGTTTAATGATTGTCACAAATAATTTGTAAAATGAAACATAGTTAGCTCTTCAAAGTATAAGAAAAGGACTTTGATTGAAATGGCAATTGAAAAGAAGTTACCATTTATGTCTATGATATATTGATGCCTGTTCACATGTAAATAAAATTAATTGTTTCTCTGGGGGGATCTGCAAGTAACTGTTTCTCATACATACAGTACATAAAGGAGCTCAGTAAGAAGGGAATGTCAATGTAGTGGAGCATCTGGAGAATCCGGGACAATAGAGCACTGGTTTAATATTGGGCAAAGGATAGGGGGTGCTATTGGATTCTCCGTTCACCGACATCAGAATCATGAATCACGATCGGGCGTAGAATTCGGCATCATCCAAAAATCAAGTCTGGCGCCAGGCGATCCAAGTGATTGCCGTGCACTGGTTTCTCGCTGGTAGTATGAAGGTGATCCTCGCGCCGCGCCGACGTGGGCATGCAAAATGCACAGTAACATGTGTTAACATATCATTAACGAGCTTGACCCAGTACTCCCCGACTTCCTGCGATGCTCCACCCCTACAACGGGGAAATTACGTCAGCGTGGTTCACTTGTGGTATACAAAAGCGGGGACCGGGCATCGTGGCTGCTGTGGGAGAGGGAGCAGGTAAGAAAAGTGTCCAAAACCAGAACAGTGGGCTGACAGTTGTGTCACTGGCTGGGGGACATCTGCCAGGGCCAGAGAGAGTAGTAGGGGGTGACTGGGAGATGGGCCATGGGGTCTGGGTGCCCTCCACGGGCCAGGGTATCTGGGCATGGACCACCATTGCTGCAGACGCAAGGCAGCCATGTGGCTGAGCACTACACTGACTTCCCACTGTGTCCTGCAAATGGGCAGAGCGCCACGAGCTGTATGAGCAGGGCACAGGGCCAGGCAGGCACAGGAAGCCACGCAATTTGTGTGCCAGGGCCACTGCGCACGGGACAACCTAATTACCTCCAGGATCGCCGACCATGCGCACTGGCCACTGCAACTCAATAGTCTGTCCCACCCCCACAATACCCACCTCCCCTGCCCGATGGCCACCCACTCCCTAACCTGTCCCCCTTCCTACATTCCAACCCCCGCACCTCAGCACCCCCTCCAGGTTTCCCATCTACTTCACCACCAGATGTGGTGACTAGGCCACGCTCTGGAGCACCACAGCAATGTCCATGGTAAATTGCTGCCTGTCACATAGCTGCCCTGTCTTGGGCCTCAGCCACCATCCACACAGACTGCCTAGGCCTTGGACATCCTGACCCATGGCCATGACTCACGTACCGAAGGATTCCAATGTGGATGCCACCCGTTTGGTGTTGGCCTGGATGGCACATATTGCTGGCACAGACTCCTGTTCCTGAAGATGGTTGGACTCCTCCAGCTGCACTTGCAGGCATTGGATTGTTACTGACACCCCATACTGTAGTCCTCAGCTCTGCATCTGCAGCATTGATGGGATCACCCTTTCCACAAGACGAGACACGTCTGATTGGCAGCTAGTCACTGGGGTTGGGTCGCCCTCCGACTGTACACCCCACGGGGGGTTCCCACCTCCACCTGATGCACCGCAGCATGTGTATCATGTGCACTAGATAATGTCCCAGGAGCCTCTTCACTAACATGACCTACCGAGGAGAGAGTCTCTGGGACAATGGAGGGTGCTGGTGACAGCATTGACAAAAACTCGGTGTGGTCCCCAGACTGATTCTCTGGGATGTTGCAGGGTTGCAGCTGGGGCGAGGGACCCCAGATGGCCCCGCCTCATCGGAAGGTGACCCTGCAAGACAAAAAACAAGACGCATGGTGAGATCAAGGGTAGGTGTAGTGTGGGAGTGAGGAGTGACTCACATGCCACAGGGACATCACAACCCATTGAGGGGGGTCACTTGGTTTTCCCAAGCTCACCTTCTCCTCAGTGACTGCCTGCTCTCCTACCCAGCTGACCAGGTCCATCATCCTCTGCTCCACAACGGTGAGGACCCGCAGGTCTGGTAGGTCCCCTCTGCTCTTTGTTATGGGCCAAGGTTTAGAGAACCCCAAAGTGTATCATGGAATTCAGCTGACCCACAACTTTTAATAGATTGTAGTATGGAGAGCACATGGCCCACTCCACAGTTGTGGTACAGCAGAAATGGAAAAGTATTTTTTAAAGCAAAACAATGTTTATTCTATGAACTCAAGTTAACCTTTTTAAAACATACAGTGAACATCTCAGCAACCATTAATTCAAATACAACCCCCAAAGAATACAACACTCAGTAACCCTTAAGCTGTCCTTTTAACATCCATAAGACTTAAAAAGAACTTTTAACAGAAGCACATCAGGTTAAAATCACTACTGAGAGCAGTTATTAGTTTTAAATCACCAAAGGATCGATTTACAGTTTTTAGATTACAGAGAGAGAGACAAATACCCCTTCTGGCTGAGACTGTAGTTATCCAGATCTGAAAATGAACCTAAAACAGACCCTGCAGCGAACAGCCTAAAATGAAAGTAAAAAGCTGACAGACAGCCCAGCTCCATCCACACTCTGACATCACTGATAAACACCCATTTCTTAAAGGTACTCTCACATGATACCTCCCCCAAGAAAAAAAAAGAAACCATCAACTTCAAGATAGTTTCATTTTTCACCTTTTCACTATCCTTTAAGAAATGCACACAGTAAATATACTTTCTTGTTTCAAAAAACAACACACGCAAACAGGTATAATAATATAGACCATTTTCTTTTTGTTCTTCTTCCTCCAACTGAAATCCTTCATGATTGACAGTCTCTATGAGCAAGAAGGTCTCTGCCCGATCCATCCATTTCTCTACACCTCGGCATTTCTCTTTAAAGTCAGATACTTTAGTTCAATCTGATCATAGAGTGCCTTGTAATTCTCCAACACAGGAGCATTGGTTATCACAGCTTTCAGGCAGTCAAATGCCTGTTGAGAGTCCACTGTCCACTGTCATTTTCGACGTTTCTTCAGCATGTACATCAGTGGAGCCACCACGCTCCAAAAATCTTTCACCAATGTTCGGTCAAATCATCTCATGCCAAGAAATCGCATTATTTCCCTTCGTCTTGAGGGTATCAGAAACTCCACAATAACTGTTGGTTTCACATCCCGTGTGACCATTCGACCCTGTCTGATTGTATGGCCAAGGAAAGTGACTTGGGCTTTTCCAAATTCACTTTTGGCTAGGTTTATCACCAAACCCGCCTCCTGAACTCGATCGAATAACTTAATCTGATGTTTTAAATGTTCTTTCCGTGTCTGGCTGAAAATTACCAGATCGTCAATGTATATTGCACAATTGGGTAATCCTGAAACAACTTTGTTAGTCAACTGTTGAAATGTGGCTGGGGCGTTTTTCATGCCAAATGACATAACTGAATTGGTACCTACCATCTGGAGTTACAAAAGCTAAAATCTCCTTCGCACTTTTGGATAAAGGTACCTGCCAGTAACCTTTAAGTAAATCCAGTTTGGAAATAAAAGCTGATTGTCCCACTTTCTCAATGCAATCCTCCAAACATGGGATAGGATAAGAGTCTGTTCTTGTAACTGCATTAATGTTTCTGTAGTCCACACACAACCATTGGGTACCGTCTGGTTTTGGTACCATCAATATGGGTGAGCTCCATTGGCTGCAATCCACTTCAATTATGCCATTTTTAAGCATACTCTCAATCTCTTTGTTAACCTGTGCCAATTTTAAAGGGTTAAGTCTGTATGGATGTTGTTTGATTGGAACAGCATTTCCCACATCTACATCATGTACACCCATTTTAGTACTTCCCAATTTATCTCTACAAACTTGCCCATGTGGTATCAATAACTCTTTCAGGTCAGTTTGTTTTTCCTCTGGAAGGTAACTCAACAATTTATCCCAATTTTTAAGAACATCCTTGTTTTCCAATTTAATTTGAGGCATGTCAAATTCAAGGTCACCTGAATTTGGTTCGTCACTTTGAGTTAGAATCATTAAAATCTCCTTTTTCTCTCCTTCCCTTTCAAAGTACCTTTTAAGCATATTCACATGACACACTTGTGTTTTTACCACATAATTCACTTCACTTAATTTCCTTTCAATCTGATAAGGTCCACAAAACCTTGTTTTTAAAGGTTCACCTACCACTGGTAACCATACTAACACTTTACCTCCACAGGCAAAATTACGAACTTTGGCTTTCTTGTCCGCTACCTGTTTCATGTTGTGCAACTTTTAAATGTTGTCTAGCCAATTCACCTGCTTTATTTAATCGTTCCCTAAAATTTGACACGTAATCCAATAATGTAAGTTCTGATTTCTCACTCACCAATTTTTCCTTAACCAATTTAAGTGGTCCTCTTACCTCATGACCAAAAATAAGTTCAAAAGGACTAAATTTGGTTGACTCATTAGTTGCATCCCTAATTGCAAACAGTACAAATGGAATTCCTTTATCCCAATCCTCTGGATAATCTTGACAATAAGCCCTCAACATTGTCTTTAATGTCTGATGCCACCGTTCTTACACTCCCTGCGACTCTGGATAGAACGCAGTTGATTTAAATTGTTTTATTCCTAAGCTATCCATAATGTCTTTGAATAACCTTGAGGTGAAATTCGATCCTTGATCCGATTGTATTTCTGTGGGTAGTCCATATCTAGTAAAGAATTTAAGTAACTCATCCACAATCTTTTTAGTTGTAATATTACGTACTGGAATGGCCTCTGGAAACCTAGCATACACATCCATTATAGTCAAAAGATATTGATTACCACTTTTTGTTTTAGGAAGCGGTCCTACGTAATCAATTAGGATCCATGTAAAAGGTTCCTCAAATGCTGGAATGGGCATTAAGGGTGCTGGTTTTATCAACACTTGAGGTTTCCCTATCACTTGACATGTGTGACATGATTGACAACATTTTACTACATCTTCATGTTGTCCAGGCCAATAAAACTGATTTTTAGCTTGAGTTTTCCCAGTGTTACTTCATGTGCAACTTGCAACACCTCCTTTCTCTACCCTACCGGCAATACCACTTGATTAACTTCAGCCCACTTTTCATCCGCCTGCATATGTAACGGTCTCCATTTTCTCATCAAGACATCACTTTTGTGTTAATAACACTCTGGTATACACTCAGATTCCTCTTCCGTGTATGCTTTCTGATACATCCGTTTTATTTCTACAACTTTCTTTGGTAACTCTGCAAATTTTCCTGAACTAAAAATATCCGCCTCATCCTCCACCTGTTCTTGTTCTTTTTCAACCATCTGATCAAAAATCAATTCTGATAAGTGCACTTCAACTTCATCTTCACTCTTTGATTTCTTCTCTTGTCTTAACCTGTGACTTTGCATCGTTGTTACTCCACAATCCGAAAAATCCCAGGATATTCGTCCTTCAGCACTTCAGTTGACTGATTTTCCACTGGATTATCAACCACAGTAAGCATCACTCCCACCTGCGATCCAGCTATATCATTACCCATTATAAACTGTATTCCTGGACAAGATAGTTTCTCTATTACTCCTACTACCACTTCACTACTCTTCACTGGACTTTCCAACCTTACCTTATATAATGGAATACTACTCCTCTCACCCCGAATTCCACATATTACCACCTTTTCTGGCAATATTTTTCCCAAACTACGTAACTCCTCATCTCTTACCATTAAAGATTGACTAGCTCCCGTATCTCTTAAAATTGTGACTTCTTTACTTACTCCTCCCAATACACATGAGTAAACTTTACCCACACAAACAAATTATTTAGAGACATCTGGCACTTTCTTATCAATCACCTCTTGATCAGGCTGTACAATCTTTTGCACCTCCTTCGCTTCACTTAGGCTTTCCTTTACCACTTTAACAGACCCCACTGTCTTATCCTGTTTTACCACATCAGCCTTCCCAGTGCTTTTCTTCAACCACCAACACTGTGATTTTACATGGCATGTTTATTACAGTGAAAACATTTGACATTTTTCATATCTCTTCCACCCTCCTGGATTCCTTTTTTAATTTGAGGTACACTCTCCTTATTACCTCTCATTGGATCACCTTTACCTTTACCACTTGAGTATTTCTCATGTCCCCAGTTTCTATCCCTCACAAGCTGAAACTGATGTCGGAAACCAAGCTTTGATTTATGAACTAATTCATAATCATCTGCCATTTCTGCTGCTAACCTCGCAGGTTTAACCCTATGCTCTTCCACATGAGTTCTCACTACATCAGGAATTGAATTTTTAAACTCCTCCAAAAGTATAATTCCCATGAGAGCTTCATACGTTTGGTCTATTTTCAAAGCCCTTATCCACCTATCAAAAGTACTCTCTTTGATCCTTTCAAACTCCATGCACGTTTGACCAAATTCTTTCCTTAAATTTCTAAACCTTTGTCTGTAGGCTTCAGGCACTAGTTCATATGCACCCAAGATGGGTTTTTTCACCTCCTCATACGTCCCAGATACCTTCTCCGGTAGTGATGCAAACATTTCAGTAGCCCTACCTATGAGCTTTGTTTGAATCAGTAATACCCACATGTCCTGTGGCCATTTCATTTGTTTAGCCACTTTCTCAAATTAAATGAAAATGGCTTCTACCTCCTTCTCGTCAAACCTTGGCAATGCTTGGTCATATTTAAATAGACACCCAGCAAACCTTCGACATTGACGCTCGTTATCACTTTCCTCATCACTATCATCCAACTGTACGTTTCCCTTTACTTCTGCCAATTTTAACTGACTGTCATGTTTCATGGCCATTTTCTGAAGTTCAAACTCTCTCTCTTTATCTTTTTGCCTGATCTGTATCTCCCTTTCTCTTTATTTTTGTTCTGCGAGGGCTATTCTTTTTTTTTCTCCTTTCTTCTCTCTCCTGTTCTTTATCCTCTCTCTCCCTTTCTTTTTCTTTTTCCGCTCTCTCTCTTTTTCCTCTCTTTCGTATTCAAGCTGCTTTAATTCTTTCTCATGTTCCATTTGTTTAATTTGTAACTGAATGTTTGCCATTTCTAATGAGTCAAACTGTATCTCAGACAACTTTAAATGCTTAGCCACCGCCATAATTACCTCATCTTTTCGCATTTTGTCAGGTAATGTTAACTGCAATTTTTTTGCCAAATCTAACAGTCTGCTTTTAGTCTCTGTCCGTAAGGTACTGCATGTGACCGTCTCCACCCCCAAAAACTTCTGAGCCTCTGAAAGAGCCATTGTCCACAACACACTCCCTACTTAAACTGAAATACCACACCTGAAAAGCAACCACAATATGATCACCCCTCACTGTCTTTAAGTTCACTAAGCCAATCCAATAGATAAACTTTTATCCCCCTCGAGCCCCCAATTTGTTATGGGCCAAGGTTTAGAGAACCCCAAATTGTATCATGGAATACAGCTGACCCACAACTTTTAATAGATTGTGGTATGGAGAGCACATGGCCCACTCCACAGTTGTGGTACAGCGGAAATGGAAAAGTATTTTTTAAAGCAAAACAATGTTTATTTTATGAACTCAAGTTAACCTTTTTAAAACATAGTGAACATCTTAGCAACCATTAATGCAAATACAACCCCAAAGAATACAACACTAAGTAATCCTTAAGCTGTCCTTTTAACATCCAAAGAGATTTTTAAAAAAGAACTTTTAACAGAAGCACGTAAGGTTAAAGTCACTACTGAGAGCAATGATCAGTTTTAAATCACCAAAGGATCGATCTGCAGTTTTTAGATTGCAGAGAGAGCGACTAATACCCCTTCTGGCTGTGACTGCAGCTATCCAGCTCTGAAAACGAAACTAAAACAGACCCTGCAGCAAACAGCCTCAAATGAAAGTAAAAAGCTGACAGTCTAGCTCCACTCACACTCTGACATCACTGATAAACGCACATTTCTTAAAAGTACATTTCTTAAACACCCATTTCTTAAAGGTACTCTCACATGACATCTTCCCCTGCTCCCTGCGGTTGTGGGCTACCTTCTCCTGGGGGAACAAATAATGCACTGTGAGAGACACTCAGACACGAGCAACGCATGGGGTCTGTGGCTCGTGGCCTGTGTGTGTAAGGCGCCCAGTCATGACGGGTGGTATGGGTGTCGGCATGTGGTGCAGAGTGGGGTGTGACGGCCGCTGACAGTTAAGGTTCAATCCCCTTGATGGGTGGGGGGACTCACCCTCACTGCCCATCCTTCTGCAACACTGTCTACCCGTCCACCTGGTGGGGGCCACATTGGGATGTGAGGGGTGGGGGGCAGGGTGTGTGAGTGATGTGGGGTTGGTGTCTGTGGGACGCAAGTGGTGCCATTCGCGGGCCACTCTGGAGAGTTTGTGCAACTTCTTCCGCCACTGCTGGACGGGCCTCGCGATGAGGCCCACGGCACTCACCACCTCTGCCTAGCCCGGTTGACCTCAGTGAGTGGCAGCCTCCTTCCCATCCCACCCCTCCTCCACAGCATCCAGCTCTGCATCCGCGAACCTCAGGGCCACTCTTCAGGGTGCTATTGTCATGACTGGAATGCGTGTGTGTGTGGGGAGTTTTGTGCTTATATGTAGCTCCAGCTTGTCAGGCTCTCCAGTGCCAGTCCTGACCCCAGCGATTCCGGCATTGGCTGGAATTGCACTAGTTCCACGTGGTGCAATTGCTGGCCCATTATCATGTCCTGAATGTCTCCGGCTCTGGCGCCCCCATCAGAACCGGGGAACACACCCCATTCAGTCCCAACGAGAGCACTTAAACGGAGAAATCCGCCCGTTGCGTCTAATAATTAACTTTTTTAACTAATCACAAGTAGTTAAATCAAGGATGGCATGTGATTGCAATCCTCCAGTGGCACTGGCTGCTGTTGTGTTTGTTTGCTTCTGCTTTAGTTTAATTATAACTGCCATTCACAAACCCCCTCTCAAATTAAACAAGTGTACAGATCAGATTCAGAGTTTAATAATATTCGGTGCAAAAAGCAGTGGAAGATATTAGGAGTAAAGAGGTTGCTTCTACGAGATTGGGCCAGGTCAAATCAGATCCATGACAAGCTACAAAATTGAACTCCATTAATTTAATCATTTATGGGCAAAGAGCACAGAGATAACCACGATTGTCATGAAAGCTGAACTGGTTCTGAACAGCGGCCATTGCTCAATTGCTAGCACACTCATCTCTGGATCACAAGATTCAGGGTTTAAGTCCCACTCCAGGACTTGAGCATACACAAGAAAAAGGGGGTGCCGTTTCTCAAATGAGACATCAAATTAAGGTCTCATCTGCCTGTTCAGGTGGATGTAGATGATCCCTTGGCACCATTTCAAAGAAGAGTGGGGGAGTTGTCCCCAGTGTCCTGGCCAATATTTATCCCTCAATCAAAATTGGCACATTGCTGTTTGAGGGAGTTTGCTGTGTTGCTGTATGTAGGGCAGCATGGTAGCAGTTGCTTCACAACTCCTGGGTCCCAGGTTTGATTCCCGGCTTGGTTCACTGTCTGCGTGGAGCCTGCATGTTCTCCCCGTGTCTGCGTGGGTTTGCTCCAGGTGCTCCGGTTGCCTCCCACAGTCCAAAGAGGTACAGGTTAGACTGGCCATGATAAATTGCCTTTAGTGTCCAAAAAGGTTAGATGGGGTTACTAGGTTACGGCGATAGGGTAGAGGTGTGGGCTTGGGTGGGGTGCTCTTTCCAGGGGCCGGTGCAGACTCACTGGGCCAAATGGCCTCCTTCTGCACTGTAAATTCTATGATTCTATGATTGGTAGCCACATTCCCTACATTAAAATAGTGACTGTGCTTCCACGGTGGCACAGCACCAGTGACCCAGGTTCAATTCCAGCCTTGGGTGACTGTGTGGAATTTACACTTTCCTCCTGTGTCTGCATGGGTTTCCTACAGGTAGCTCCGGTTCCCACCCCCCCCCCCCCCCCCCCCCCCCCACATTCCAACGATGTGCAGGTTAGGTGGATTGACTATGCTAAATTGTCCCTTAGTGTCCAGAAATGTGTAGTTTAGGTTATGGGGATAGGGTGAGGTAGTGGGCCTAAGTAGGGTGCTCTTCCGGAGGATCGGTGCAGACTCGATGGGCCAAACGGCCTCACTCTGCAATGTAGGGATTTTGTGGATGCTCTTCTATTTTATTGGCAAAGTAAATCCGGGGGTCATGAAAAGCACTACATAAATCTAAGTATCTCTTTTGCTAATGTCCTTTAAGGAAGGGAATCTTCTGCTCAAACCTAAGGCAATTCAATTTGGTTGTCTCAATATTCTCAGAAATAGTGAATGTGAAGATGTCGAACCCGAACAGGAGAGATGACAGGAACACATGGTCGGGTAGAAATGAGCAACTGGTTTATTACGGTTTACACAGAACACCGGAAGCTACAACCCTTTGTGGTAGTCACCACTGTTGTATTATATTGTATATATGGGTATTACGGTAAGGCGCCTATACTACAGGTATGTGGATAGTTCCCTGCCTGTTGGCTCCACCCAGTAGGCGGAGTATAAATGTGTGTGCTCTCCGAACAGCAGCCATTTCGTCATCTGCTGTAGGAGGCCACACATCTCTGCGTCATAAAGCCTCGATTACATTCTACTCTCGTCTCATCGTAATTGATAGTGCCTCAATTCATTACACAGAGATTTTCAGAGATGGACCTCCGCATCAAGCCAGATCACCTGCAGCTGCATCCTCAAGCAGACAACAGCAAAAATATTTTGAACATTGGCTAGCTTGCTTTGAAGCAAACATCGGGTCTGCGCCAGACCCAATCCCAGAAGCACAGAAGCTCCAGATTCTGTACACGCGGCTGAGCTCCAACGTTTTTCCCCTCGTCCGGGACGCGCCAACCTACGCAGAGGCCATGGCGCTAATGAAGGAGAATTACGCTCAGCGGACCAACAAGATCTACACCAGACACCTCCTATCCACGCGGCACCAACTTCCCGGTGAGTCTGTGGAAGATTTCTGGCCACTGAACATTCAAACCTGCTAATTAGAGGCACGTTCGTTACGGGCATAGGTCTGACTACATCCGCCAGCGCCTCTTAGAAGGGGCCACGCTTGACCTCGCGGCGACAAAGGAACTAGCGCTCTCGCTCACGGTCGCCTCACGCAACGTACAAGCTTATGGCCCCGACCGCACGGCCCACCCCCCCTGTGCATCGTGGACCCCGCCAGAGGCCACCCCATCATGGACCCAATGTAGTCACCTGGGGTGGCCACGTCCCGATTACAAAATGGACACTTTGCAAAGAATGCAAGGAAAATGGACAATGCTGAGAAAGCAAGCAGGTGCAAGGCTTGTCTGTTGATTGGAGCTGTAGCTCCCAGACAAGACCGATACTGCAAAGTCATTACCATACTAATGAGCCATCTCTGGGGACAAAAGAGAAACATTTAGGTAAACGATACTAAAGCAGACACCCCGGCGCCAGAGGAGACTAGAACAAACAGGCCAACGGCCGCCTAGCAATCAGGGCAACCACCCCTTTATTGGAGGAAATTGATACCGATGATCAAGAGACGGTCCAATTAATTGGGAACAAGTTCAAGGCCCGCCCAAAAGCGCGTGAAGCCCCCTTCCTGACCTTGGTTCTCAGCGACAAGAGGCCCACCTAGAAGCTGCACCAGAACAAGTAAGTCCAAAGTCAACGCATGCTACGAGAAAGACGCTCCTAGCTACTATTCCATACAAGTTCGACCCCAACAGCCTCAGAACCGGACAACGGCCATTGTTCCTCTGACTGAGTGGGCTAATTATAGGCTTTAATAGTAGTGATAGTTTAGTTGGTAGAGTTTGTGCATGAGTATAATTGACTGTGTGCGTAAATAAATGAGCATTGATTTCGAACTTACTAACTGGTGTATCGAGTCTTTGATCAGTATTCGGTTTTGAACCTTGTGGCGGTATCGAAAGATACCTGGCGACACTTGAGCAAACGTAATTAGAATTAAGGAAGGCGACCATATTAACCGCCATAAACAGAGCCAATTAAAGAGAGAACACAACAAGCAACAGGACCAGTGCATTGTGGACCCCATCAGTGACTGCCCTCAGCCAACCCCACGTCTGCACCGCACGGCAGCCAACCAACCCTGGGGGACCCAAATGCTACTTCGGCGTGCAGATAAAACACCCCCGGCAGCGCTGCCCGGTGCGGAGCGCGCTCTGCAATGCCTGTGGCAAGAAGGGAGATTTTGCTGCAGTGTCCTAGGCCCGCTCTATCACCGCTATTGTCCCGGCACCCCCACGTGCGGCTCGTTGGAGCCGCCATCTTGCTTGCCTCAGAACCAAGGGGAGCCGCCATCCTGCCTGCCCCAGGACACGTGGGACCCGAGGGTGCCACTATATTACCCGCCTCAGGACTCCTGCCCGTCGGGCACCTCATCGGGCCGCTCATCGCCTGCAACCGCCGACGACCAGCCGCCTCGCCTCGGTCACGATCAACCAGTCTCGGCCGCACAACCTCGCGACCTCTTCGACAAAGGTGAAGGTCGACGGGCACAAGATATCCTGCCTTCTGGAATCCGGGAGCACTGAGAGCTTTATCCACCCCGATACGGTAAGGCGCTGCTCCCTCATGGTACACCCCACTAACCAATGAATCTCCCTGGCCTCCAGATCCCACTCCGTAGCGGTCCGGGGGTACTGCATCGCCACCCCCACCATCCAGGTCGTAGAGTTCAGTGGCTTCCGGCTCTACGTCCTCCCCAACCTCTGCGCTGCCTTGCTACTCGGCCTAGACTTCCAGTGCAACCTCCAGAGCCTATCCCTGAAATTTGGCGGGTCCCTACCATCCCTTACTTCAGTGTTCTTCAAAGTCGGGGGCGCGACCCACGGGTGGGTTGGGGGCGGGTATCTGGAGGGTCGCGGAGTCATTGTCCACGACTCTCCCGATTGCGCAAATCCCCGGGCAGCAGCTGGCTTCTAATAACGCCAGCTGCAAGGGGCTGCGAACCTGTTAAAAAAAAGTCAGCCGCATTGCGCATGTGCGCACGATGACCGGCACGCATGCGCATTCTGCGACCATGGAAAAAATCAGCCGCATTGCGCATGCGTGCCCGATCATCGTGCGCAATGCGGCCGATTTGTTTTACATGTTCGCAGAATGCGCATGCGCGCTGATAATCGGGCACGCATGCGCAATGCAACCACTATTTTTTTTACACCATTGCAACTTTTTGTTTTACAAGTCCTGCAGTGATTTTTATTCATTTATTTTATTCATTTTATTTTTTTTACAAGTTCAGGGGCGGCAGCGGCGGGGGGTGGGGGGGGGGGGGTATTTGATAAAAACTTACAGGAAAAATTTGCAGAACTATGGACAGATGAAGACTCCATACTCTCCGACACCGGAAGGCTTCCCCTTCATCCAACAGGATCCACTGGAGGAGCGTGTACAAGGGCCAAAGGGACCCATTTCCTCCATCTTTGTCAGCAGCAAACAAGGTAAGAGAAAATGGTGGTTCGCGCAGGTCGGCCGGCGTTGGTCGCGAAGGTCGGCCGGCGTGGTCGCGAAGGTCAGCCAGGTTGGGTCCCAAAGGTTGGCTGGTTGGTAAAAATGGGTCCCCGGAAAAAAAGTTTGAAGAACACTACCTTACTGTTTGCAGCCTCGTGACCCTTAAGGTCGACCCACCTTCCCTTTTTGCAAACATAACCATGGATTGCAAACCCGTCGCCACCAGGAGCAGGTGGTATAGCGCCTAGGACAGAACCTTCATCAGGTCTGAGGTCCAGTGGCTGCTGCGGAAAGGTATTATCGAGGCCAGCAACAGCCCCTGGCGAGCCCAAATGGTAGTGGTAAAAACCGGGGAGAAGAACAGAATGGTCGTTGAGTATAGTCAGACCATCAACCGGTACACGCAGCTCGACGCGTACCCCCTCCCAACATATCTCATATGGTCAATCAGATTGCACAGTACCGTGTCTTCTTGACAGTGGACCTGAAATCTGCCTACCACCAGCTCCCCATCCGTAAGGCGGATCGCATATACACTGCGTTTGAAGCAGATGGCCGTCTTTACCATTTCCTTAGGGTTCCCTTCGGCGTCACCAACGGGGTCTCGGTCTTCCAAAGAGAGATGGACCAAATGGTTGCCCGGTACGGACTGCAGGCCACTTTCCCATACCTGGACAACATCACGATCTGCGGCCACAACCAGCAGGACCACGAGTCAACCTTTCCAAATTTCTCCACACCACCACTCCCCTCAACCTCATGTATAACAAGGAGAAGTGTGTGTTCTGCATGAACCGGTTAGCCATCCTCGGCTATGTTGTTCAGAAAGGAGTTCTAGGGCCCGACCCCGACCGCATACGCCCCCTCATGGAACTGCCCCTCCCCCACTGCCCCAAAGCCCTCAGAAGATGCCTGGGGTTCCTTTCGTATTACGCCCAGTGGGTCCCAAACTGTGCGGACAAGGCCCGCTCACTCATTCAATCCACTGTTTTCCCACTGAGGGCCGAGGCTCACCAGGCCTTCAACCGTATCAAGACCGACATTGCCAATGCCACAATGCACGCGGTCGACGAGACGCTCCCCTTCCAAGTCGAGAGCGGTGCATCAGACGTCGCTCTGGCCCCCACCCTCAACCAGGCAGGCAGGCCCGTGGCATTCTTTTCCCGCACCCTCCATGCCTCCAAAATTCAGCACTCCTCCGTCGAAAAGGAGGCCCAAGCGATCGTTGAAGCTGTGCGACATTGGAATAATTACCTGGCCAGCAGGAGATTCACTCTCCTCACTGACCAATGGTCGGTTGCCTTCATGTTTAACAACACACAGTGGGGTAAGATAAAAAATGATAAAATCTTGATGTGGAGGATCGAGCTCTCCACCTACAATTACAAGATTTTGTATCGCCCCGGTAAGCTCAACGAGCCCCCCGATGCTCTATCCCGAGGTACATGTGCCAGCGCACAAGTGGACTGACTCCGGACCCTGCACGACAATCTCTGTCACTCAGGAGTCACCCACTTTTACCACTTCATTAAGGCCCGCAATCTGCCCTACTTTATCGAGGAAGTCAGGGCTATCACCAGAGACTGCCAGGTCTGCGCGGAGTGTAAGCCGCACTTCTACCGGCCAGACCGTGCATGCCTGGTGAAAGCCTTCCACCCTTTGAACGCCTCAGCGGGGACATCAAAGGGCCCCTCCTCTCCACTGACCGTAACACGTACTTTCTTAGTGTGGTCGACGAGTAATCCCGATTCCCCTTCGCCATCCCATGCCCCGATATGACGTCTGCCACCGTCATCAAAGCCCTCAACACCATCTTCGCTCTGTTCGGTTTCCCGCCTACGTCCACAGCGACCTGGGATCTTAATTTGTGAGCGATGAACTGCGCCAGTACCTGCTCAACAGGGGCATTGCCTCGAGCAGGACGACCAGCTACAACCCCAAGGGAAACGGGCAGGTAGAGAGGGAGAACGGGATGGTCTGGAGGGCCATCCAGCTGGCCCCACGGTCCAGAAATCTCCCGGCCTCCCGCTGGCAGGAGGTCCTCCCCGACGCACTTCGCTCCATTCGGTCGCTCCTGTGCACCGCGACTAATGAAACCCCCCATGAACATCTCTTTGCCTTCCCCAGGAAGTCCACCTCCGGGGTTTTGCTCCCAACGTGGCTGGCAGCTCCAGGACCCGTTCTCCTCCGTAAACACATGCGGCTCCACAAGGCGGACCTATTGGTTGAGAGGGTACAGCTACACGCAAACCCGCAGTACGCCTGCATAGCGTACCCCGACGGCCGCCAAGACACAGGGACCTGGCACCAGCTGGGTCCACACACAGCCCCCCCTCTGCCCTGGCGCCTCCCTCCCTTTCCCCGGCGCACCCCACCGCAGCTCCCGCTCCAGGACAATCCTTCCTCCCCTTGCTCCCACCCAGAGATGAAGAGGATCTTCGACACACTCCCGGAGTTACCGAAGACCAAGCCGATGCCTGAGTCGCCACCAGCACTGCGGTGCTCTCAACGACAGATCAAGGCGTGCGATCGTCTAAATTTGTAACCTTTTCTGTAATTTTTAAATCAATCTGTATGTATATAGTTTTCCACCACCCCCGTTGGACTCATTTTTAACAGGGGGTGAATGTGGTAGTCACCACTATTGTATTATCTTGTATATATGGGTATTACGATAAGTCCCCTGTACTACAGATACGGGGGTAAATCCCTGCCTGCTGGCTCCGCCGAGTAGGCGGAGTATAAACGTATGTGCTCTCTGAACATCAGCCATTCCGTCACCTGTCGGAGGCCACACATCTCTGTGTAATGAAGCCTCAATTACATTCTACTCTCGTCTCGTCGTAATTGATAGTGCATCACTCCTCTCCCCGAGGCGCCTGGATCCGAAGGGGAAATCATACAATCATAGTGTTTACAGTGCAGAAGGAGGTGATTAGACCCATTGAGCCTGCACCAGCCCTTGGAAAGAGCACCCTACCCAAGCCCACATCTCCACTCTATCCCCACATTTCCACCCTATCTCCGTAACCCCACCTACCCTTTTTTGGACACTGAGGGCAATTTAGCATAGCCAATCCACATCTAACATCTAACCTGCACATCTTTGGACTGTGGGAGGAAACCGGAGCACCCGGAGGAAACCCACGCAGACACGGGGAGAACATGCAGACTCCGCACAGACAGTAATCCAAGCTGGAAATCGAACCTGGGATCCTGGAGCTGTGAAGCAACTGTGCTAACCACTGTGCTACCGTGCTGCCCAGTCCCGACTCCAATTACTGGGGGAGTTCATGTGTAAGGGGGAAATCGAATGGAGCATAGTCCTTGGCCCCCAAGTGGGTCACAACAAAACACACCCTGGGCAATGCCCACCGTATCCTTAAGCCAAATTGGCATGCGTAATAAATATAGATCCCCAGCATCTCGAGAACAACTCTCCATCACAGTTCGATACATCACAATTTGCTATTATTTTAGATTTTTTAGTATCAGACACACAGACAGTAACTTCCTCTTTCAACTGAAAAGTCCAAGTCTTCAAAATAACTCTACCTGCTGGATTACAACAGAGTCGTATGTGAAAAGTTCCACCTTTAATTGTAGTTCATTTTAATATGATAGAGGCAGCTGGATAATAATGTCAGAAATTCCCTGGTGAACTATCAGAGCATAAAGTACCTTCATAATGAGATTTATCTCAAGCTGTCTCCTGTCTGAAATGGCCTTATGCTGCTCTTGGCATTCAGGAAATCAGAAAATCTGACTAGGACAGACTGTACACCACCTAGTGGACAAATGTAGCAGCTTCATTACAGCCGGCAAGTTTCACCTTGCACAAAACTAAGAAGGATATTTATCCACAGGTCAAGTTAGCAGATGGTGAACTGTTCTTTGTCTCTCAAGATAGCACCCAGCATTCTGTCCAATCATGTATGGAGGAGAGTCAGATCAGTACATAATTAGTAGAGAGTCCAACAGTGGAATTGAAGGTCATAAACTAAGGGCGGAATTGTACCATTTTTTGGCAGGATGGCGCATCGGGCAGAAAAAACCATGGTGGAAGCCGCTGGTCCCAAGGACGGCCTCTTCGGTGTTGCAACCTGCCCGGATCCTATTGACTGGGACAATTGGTTACCCTCTGAGTCTTGGGGAATGTGAGCCCCCTTTATAGGGGGCAGAGCAATCATTAACCTTGCAGTTGTATAGATCAGGCCAGTATGGTACTGGTTAGAGAGAGAACCAGTAGTGAACTACTGGTACTGTGTAAATATTGTTGTAAATAAAAGTTGCTTTCTGTTTAACTCAACAAACATGTGCTGGACTCTTTGTCGCCCTCACAAAACTGGCGACGAGGGTTAAAATTGGATAGCTCCCAATGCTGTTGAAGCCACCTCCCTGGACTTTTGTTGGATACGAGTTGGAAGTTTTTTTTCTTTGCAACAAGCCTGTTTTTGGACATTTGGATGAATTTGATGCTGCGCTGGAGGATTGGAACCAGAACGCACAATGATTGTCTCACTTCGTCCAGGTGAATGACAGCACCAAAAACAGCTCCCAGGTGGTCCTTTTACTAACCGCCTGTGGCACGCATATATTTGGGGTGATAAGAAGCCTTACATACCCAGCCACACCTGACAGGAAATGTTTGATGAGCTTGTGACTTTGGTGGGCCAGCACTTTAACCCGACCCAGTTCATGATAGTCCAATGCTACCGGTTTAACACCTCAGAGAGGACCCTGGGGGAATCAATTGCCAAGCTCTTATCCAGACTACGCAGGATTGCGGAGTGCTGTGAATATGGCGCTGCCTTTTCAGAGATGTTACGAGACTGTTTGCATTACAGCATTAACAACGTGGTCTCCGAGAGGAAACTGTTCGCCGAGCCAACATTGACTTTCCAACAGGTCTGTCCCGAGACAGCACAGAATGGGGAGTGCAGGAGTTACAGGGAATGGAGGAGGCACACTGGGGTGCACCCCTTCCCATCCAAAACCATCTCCCCGTACTCCCAGCATGCCTTGGGCGGTGCCGTAAGGGTCCACACCGGTGGCTGTCCGAAGTTCCTTCCCGAAGAGATCCTTCTCTTCGGCAGCAGGGTAGCATGGTGGTTAGCATAAATGCTTCACAGCTCCAGGGTCCCAGGTTCGATTCCCGTCTGGGTCACTGTCTGTGTGGAGTCTGCACGTCCTCCCCCTGTGTGCGTGGGTTTCCTCCGGGTGCTCCGGTTTCCTCCCACAGTCCAAAGATGTGCGGGTTAGGTGGATTGGCCATGCTAAATTGCCCGTAGTGTCCTACAAAAAGAAAGGTTAAGGGGGGGTTGTTGGGTTACGGGTATAGGGTGGATACGTGGGTTTGAGTAGGGTGATCATGGCTCGGCACAACATTGAGGGCCGAAGGGCCTGTTCTGTGCTGTACTGTTCTATGTTCTATGTTCTATGTTCTCCAGATCCCTTAGATGAAGAGCCAGGTAAATGTAGGACCTGTGGGTACTGATCCCGGCATGGCCACCGGTCGTGGCCGTGTCAGAGGGCCAGACACTCCAGCAGAAGCAGGGGCCAGCCCAGGGTCAGTACTTTCCATTTGGATGAACCCGTGGATGAGGGGATGGAGGATGGCTGCTTGCAGCTGCATTGCATGGCAGCCCCCCCGTATGGCCCCCATTCAGGCGACAATACTGGTGAATGGACAGGCTCTTGAAATTGAGATGGACATCGGCTCAGCGGTTTCCATGCTAGGACAGAAGACGTTTGACCGTATCAAATGGGGAATTTAAACCCTTGATTTGACTGTTACACAGGCCAGGTTCGCCACCTATACAGGGGAACTGTTAGACATTGCTGAGACTACAATGACCCCTATTGTTTATGGACGCCAGTCAGAGCGCCTCCCGCTCATCATGGTGCGAGGCCATGGGTCCAGCCTGCTGGGTCAGGACTAGTTGCGCCATTTGCAGCAGCAATGGCAGCACATTCTTCAAATGGGTTCTGTGGTTTGACTGAGGTATTAGGAAGATACCCAGTATTCCAGCCTGTTTTGGGGAAGATAAAAGAGGCGGTGACCCGCATTCAAGTTGACCCGGAAGCCACGCCACAGTATTTCCGGGTGCCCCCAGTTCCTTATGCCTTGCCAGAGAGAGTGGAAACAGAGCTCACTCATCTAGAGTCGCTGGGTATTATCAGGCCCGTCCATTTCACCAACTGGTCAACGCCGGTCATACCAGTAATGAAGCCAGATAACATGGTCCACTTGTGTAGCGACTACAAATTAACGGTAAATACGGCTTCCTGACTAGATCAATACCCATGGCCCGCATAGAGGATCCCTATGCAAAACCCGCGGGCAGACTCTCGTTCACAAAATTGGACATGAGTCATGCTTATTCGCAACTGGAGTTGGATCCTGTCTCCCGACAGTATGTTACTATTAATACGCAAAGGGGCCTGTATGAGTATATAAGGTTACGTTTTGGAGAATCCTCTGCCTGTGTTATTTTCTGAGGCATAATGAGAACATCTTGTGAGGATTGCCGCAATGCCGCTGTTTATTTAGATGATGTCTTAGTTCCGGAAACTTCGGAGCAAGAGCTTCTAGACAATTTGGAGGCTCTGCTAAAGCACTTCTCAGATTTTGGAGTCTGTTTACGTTGCATGAAGTGCATTTTTCAGGTGAAGGAAGTGATCTACCTGAGTCATCGGGTGGACCACGAAGATGTCTGCCCTGTGGCGGTGAAGGCGCACACAATCCAACAGACCTCTGCCCGACTGACGCTTCGGGTCTTTGTTCTTTACTCGGCCTTGTAAATTACTATGGGAGGTTTCTCCCAAATCTGATGACCACGTCGGCCCCATTATACTTGCTAAAAAAGAGTTGCGTCTGGGTTTGTGGTCGGCTGCAAGAAATCTATTTTTTAGCGGGTAAAGCAGCAGTTGACGTCATCCAGGTTACGAACCTGCTGTGCTTTTGTAAAACCTCTGTTCATCACATGTGATGGCACTATGGTATCAGGGCTGTCCTGTCACACAAGATGGAGAATGGAGGGAAATGGCCGATAGCTTTCGCCTCCCGCACATTGACTGCAGCAGAAAAGAAGTACAGGCAGATTGAAAAGGAGGGCCTGGCAATGGTCTTTGCGGTGAAATGATTCCACCAACACGTTGATGGCTGCCACTTCACTATCATGACCGATCATAAGCCTCTGCTTGGATAAGCCAATTCCACCCATTTCTTCCGCCCAGATCCAGTGCTCGGCTTTGCTACTTACAAATATTCTTGAGGACACAAATTGAGAATGCCTATTCACTGAGTCAGTTACCTTTGTCAATCGGCGGTTGGCCGGCCCCCATGACGGTTGAGGTGGTCGTGACCCGGGATTTTATGGACTCATTGCCGGTCACGGCATCACAAATCCGTGAGTGAGTCCAGACAGATCTGGTACTATCCAAGGTTCATGTAGTCTTATATGGTGGACAGCATAGCCTGGGCATGTTGAGAACGTTTGCCTCCAAGCTGTCAGAATTCAGTGTCAAAGCTGATATCCTGCACTGGAGGACACGCGTGTGCCCAGATAAAGGGCAGGAGCTGATATTAAAGGACATCCACAATGATTATCTGGGCGTGACCAAAATGAACATGTCGGTGCAGAGTTATGTCTGGTGGCTGGATATCGACACCAACATTGAGAAGATAGCCCAGCACTGCTCCAAGTGTCAGATATATCAGAAGCTCCTGCCACCGCACCCTGCATCACTGGGAATGCCTTGGACACGGATACATGCCAATTTTTCCAGGATCCATGTTCCTCTTACGGATTGATACTCATTCAAAACGGCTCGAGGGCCATAGGATGGCGGGAAAACATCCTGTGCGACCATAGAGAAGATGTGTTTATCTTTCTTTACGCACGGCCTCCCAAAGTGCCCATCACTGACAACGGGACTCCTTTCACAAGTGAGGAGTTCACTGGTTTAGTGAAGATAAACGGGATATGGCATATTCACACCACCCCATACCACCCTTTCCCAATGGATTGGCAGAGCGCGCAGTGCAAACGTTTAGCAAGGCTTCAAGAAGCAGTCTTCACGGCCCGTGAACATTAGACTGGCTTGTTTTTTTGTCTTGTTATAGGACCACTCCGCATGCAGTGACTGGGGTAGCTCCCGTGGAACACCTAATTGGCTGGAGACTTTGTCCCCGCCTCATCATGATTTGTCCGGATATTGGTGCAAAGGTATAGTGCAATCAGGGACGGCAGGGGCATTGTCCTTCTCAACATTGGCCTGTCCAGCAGCTTGCTCCCGGAGATTTGGCGTTTGTTCGCAATTTTGCCGGCGGCGCCCTGTGGGTCTTCGGTGTTATCTTTCGACAAAAGGGGCTGATCCATTACCAAGTGCAAGCCCAGGGTCCCGTTGAACATAATCATCTGGATGACATTAGATCCTTTGACCACTTCTTCGGCAGATTCCTCATCCCCGGAAATCGCTTCTGTAGCCACAGGAGCTATCGGATCCAGATACAGTAGCTGCTCATCCTCCAGATCTGCCTCTGGTACGGTGTTTACGGCCTGCTTGGGTCACTACAGAGCCCCGTGAAAATAGTGACACCAAGATGACGGAGGTTCTCGACTCTGACTCTGAGATGGGCCTCCAAGGAGGAGCCCTCAGGTCGACAACCGGTGCCTCTGAGACGAACAGCAAAACTGCTGCAAGTCCGTGGGTTGTGTGCCCAGATAAAGGGCAGGAGCTGATTCTAAAGGACATCCACAATGATCATCTGGGCATTGTGTGTCCAGACATCCTGGAAAAATTGACATGTATCCGTGTCCAGGGCATTCCCAGTGATGCAGGGTGTGGTGGCAGGAGCTTCTGATATACCTGGCACATGGAGCAGTGCTGGGCTATCTTCTCAATGTTGGTGTCGATATCCAGCCACCAGACTGTGGTGAATGTATAATTCACACTGTATCACTGTGTCCCTGTGGGCTCCATCTGTGAGCTCTGCCCACAGGAGGAGATGAGGAGCTTGTACAGGGCTCCACCCTTGGCTCCACCCATGGCCCCTCCCACTACCAGAAGTATAAAGTGCTGCGGTCTTGTGAGTCTGCCCTCAGTTCTTCTGGTCGCAGGCAGGCTCAGTTGTAAGTCGATTAAAGCCACAGTTTATTTCCTCTCGTGTCTTGAGTGAATTGATGGTCGCATCACAGACATAACTCTGCACCGACATGTTCATTTTGGTCACGCCCAGATGATCATTGTGGATGTCCTTTAGAATCAACTCCTGCCCTTTATCGGGTCGACAACCCACGGACTTGCAGCAGTTTTGCTGTTCGTCTCAGAGGCACCGTTCCTCATCTCATTAGACACCAACTGATACGCCGCCTTGTGAGCATAATGCCCAGCCTGATGTCAAAAGAGTCCCATGCACTCCTTTGCCAGGTTCTTCGGCAGATTCCTCGGACTTTGTTGGGGAGGGATGCTGGAACCTGCCCAGATCCTATTCGCTGGGGACAATTGGTTACCCCATGACTCATAAGGAATCTGAGCTCCCCCAATGAGGGGCAATTGTTAACCATTCAGCTGTGTAAATAAAGATGGCCTTTGTGGTACTGGCTAAAGGGAGAGAACCAGTAGTGAATGCTGGCACTATATAAATATTGTTGTAAATAAAAGTTACTTTCTGTTTGACTCAACTGTGTGGCCCGGACAAAACGCCGCCATATTTTTAGGTACTTACATCAGAAAAAGTTAAGCGGCGGGAACGACGATGTCACGCTGGCAGGGAGCCCATCTTGCCAGTAACTTTGTATTTTTATGATCATACGCCCATTAAACTGGGCACCCCAGAAAAAAGAATAAAAAATAATACCCCCCAGCCCACCATAGAATATCTCCCACCCCCTCCCACAGAACTACCACTCCCCCACAAAACAACCCACCACAGAACTTCACCCCCACTATCACCTCTCCCACCCCCTCTACCCAGTCCTGTTTACCCAATGCATTTACATTCCTTCTGCAATTAGATGTTTATGTATCACTTTGCTTATTAGCCCTGTGACTAACAGACTAAGAAGGATATGGGCCAAATGCAGGCAAGTGGGACTAGCTTAGTGATAGAAACTGGGCGACATGGACCAGCTGGGCCGAAGGGCCTGTTTCCACACTGTAAATATTTATGACTCTAACTCAATGAATTCTCCCCAGGTTCTAGCAGTCTGGCCCTTTATCATTCTTCTCGATCTTGTCGTTATAGCAGTTGGAGGGGTAGTCAACTCTATTGCACTGGGTTAAATTTGATGAATGCAAGATTGTTTTGGATGGCCAGGCCCAAATGTGGCGGTCTTTGGGGTATCAGACCAGTCAGATCTATTCCTGGGGAGGAGGACGGACGCCCTTGCCTTTGCCTCCCTGATTGCCCGCCATAGAATCCTGTTCGGCTGGCGGTCAACAGCACCACCCAAAGCTGCAGACTGGCTGTCCGACCTCTCAAAATCTCTCCAAATGGAGAAAATCAAATTTGCCATCCGAGGGTCAGACATGGGAGCCATTCACTCAATTGTTCCGGGACCTGTTTGTAGCCAACGAACAAGCAGAAGAATAGCCAGGTAGCCACGAATCGGGGGAAAGTAAGCAAGGCATGAGAGGTAGAGTTAGACTGGGAGAGGGGGGTGGGCGGGGACAGCTAAACCTAAGAGGAAAGAAAGGCGAACCACAGGAGGGGGGGGGAGTGGTCAGAAGGGGGGGGGGGGGAAAGAGTGAAGCGACAGGGAATAATAGAGGAGAACCAGGGAGGATGGGGGGGGGGTGCGGGGAGAGGCAGGGAAATGATAGCCGGAAGGAGGGCACGGGAAACGATAACAAACGTGGCATCTACAGGAGCAGAGAGCAAGGAGAATCCAGGCGAAATATTGACAAACGGCTGAAGCGGAGGTGAGCGCGAGACGACAACGGCAGTGAAACCCGTCCGGGAGAAGCAAGTGACAACACCAACACCAGACCCATTCGAGTATTGCCATCTGTAATTGTTTCTCCGGCACCCAAATGTACATCTCCCGCCCCAGTTCCCCCCCCCCCACCGCAAACAGATGCTTACTTATGTGTTGTAAATAATATTGCCAATTGTTCAGAGTTGCTGCTGTTGAGTTGGTGCATAATACCTCACCAGTTACTTTATTTTTTATTGTTACTTTCTTTTTTTTTGGTATGTTTGTGTGTGCCCTTCTCTATCCTATTCTGTGTACATAACGGTAAATATACTTTGTTCAAAAACCCAATAAAAAACATTGATATAAAAAAAAGGAAAGCGGCGAATTCCGCGCTTGTGAAAGCCATGCCATTGCCTGACACTAATACGTCGGGAAGTCCATGGGTACTGAAAGTTTGTTAGAGCTTCTCAATTGTAGCCCACAATGTCGGCATGGACTTGCGGTGGACCTCTGTTCACTTTGAATGGGCATCTACGATGAGTAAGTTTGTGGTTCCTTGGAAAGGACCTGTAAAATCCACGTGGACTCAGGACGTTAGGTCTGGCCATCCCAATCCCCGTCGCTAGTGTAAAGTTCCAGGCGAGTGACCACACAGAAGCATTGATTGTTAGAAAACTCAATATTTATTTAATCTACGAGATACAACTCGTATTCTCCGAAAGGTCTCCCATGCATGGGGGACTAATGTCCCATGGAACCCTGCTTAAGGGTGTAGTTCAGCCCCCTCATCTGGGAAGATCATATTCAGGTGAGACCACGGGGACTCTGATGTTGCAGACTCCATGGCCTCTGGTTGGGTTATAACACTTCCCAAGGGGCACAGTGATTTACTTGGCATAAGAATGGGAAAACAAAATATTAAAAGGAGAGATCTGCAGAGTGCTGTAGTACAGGGGTATCTGGGTATCCTTGTACATGAAGCACAGCTAGGGCCTATACTCACTGGAATTTAGAAGACTGAGAGGTGCAATATAATGATTCTGAGGGGGATGCTTTCCAGTGTAGACACTTAGAGCATCTTTCAAGTTGAAGAGGAATATATAACTAGGGGGCACAGTTTAAAAATAAGGGGCGGGATTCTCCATTGCCCGACTCCGCTATCGTAATCGACGATCGGGCGGAGAATCCCTTCCGACGCCCAAATCAGGGCGTCACCGGTTTGATACTCACCCATCCTGGAGGGTTCGGCGCCGATTTTGCCATCGTAAAACGCCACAGTTCCCACGCCGGCCTCGGCAATTAGCTGCAGAATCGGAGAATCCAGTCCAAGGTGTCTCCCACTGAAGGTGGAGATGAGGGGGAGGGTCTCCTTGTGAGGGTCTTTAATCTTTGGAATTTCCTATTCCAAAGTGTTGTGGAAGCTGAACCATTGAATATATTCAGACCTGAGTTGGACAGATTTTTTGATCATTATGTTAGGAGGGAGGCAAAGAGGTTGTACAAAAGTGGAGTTAAGGCCACAATCAGATCAGCCATGATCTTATTCACTGGCGGAGCAGGCTCGAGGCATCAAATGGCCTACTTCTGCTCTTATTTCTTCTGTTCTTGAGTTCTTACAATTTTGATTAAGTATACCACATGTATGACTCACAATGCAGTTGCCTCTAATTTGGCAAGACCAAGTGCAGATTGGTTGATCGCTTTGCTGAATACTTCCATGAAGTCTGTAAGCATGGCACTGAGCTTTTGGTCACTTGACATTATAATTCTCCCTCCCACACCAACTCTGACCTCTATGTTCTCAGCCTTACAATGTTCCAATGACGACCAATGTAAACTGAAGGAATAACATTTGATGAGGCATGATGGCATGATGACTTTTTTACATAGAATTTACAGTGCAGAAGGAGGCCATTCGGCCCATCGAGTCTGCACCGGCTCCTGGAAAGAGCACCCTACCCAAGGTTAACACCTCCACCCTATCCCCATAACCCAGCAACCCCACCCAACACTAAGGGCAATTTTGGACACTAAGGGCAATTTATCATGGCCAATCCACCTAACCTACACATCTTTGGACTGTGGGAGGAAACCGGAGCACCCGGAGGAAACCCACGCACACACGGGGAGGATGTGCAGACTCCGCACAGACAGTGACCCAAGCCGGAATCGAACCTGGGGCCCTGGAGCTGTGAAGCGATTGTGCTATCCACAATGCTACCATGCTGCCCCTAACAGCTTCTGAACTCAGAATGATGTTCAAGAATTCCAGATCGTAAACAATTTTTGCAGATAGCAAACGCTGCTAAAGGTTTTGCTGTTACCATTTACACCTCCTGAAGCCAACATCCATCATTTTGTTTCTTTACTTGTTTTGTTATAATCTCCCTTTGCCTTTTACCATCATCCCTTTGTCATATAATCTCTTCTGCCTTCTATTCTATCATAGACCTTTTGGACTTTCCTTTCTTGTCCCCTTTCTCTGCTTTGATATTTGCTTAAAACCTGATGTATTATGAGGGTCTGGCATAGAAAAGATTAACATGGGATGGGGTTCAGTACTGCCCACAATATAATGTAAAGGAATGCATGACCCAAGTCTAGACGATGGTCCTCCACTGGACAGAGGTGTGTGTAGAGGCAAGTGTGGAGGCAGCTCGTAACTTTTATTTTATACTGCACATATGATTGTTGGTACAGAAAATTAAGCACTTACTGTGAAACTATCCAAGATGCAGATCTCATTATGAGAACTACTAAAGTACACACACAGTCTTACAGAATGATAGCAGTTTTTGGAACAACTTGTAAGCTTAAAAAAGTTGGAGATAAAATTTAAAACCTAGAAGATTGAAAAAAACAGTATTCTGACCTAACAATAAAGTACCAGAAGTGAAGGCACAGAAGGAGATAGCCAGAGAAAAACTCCAAAACTGGAATGGAAGCAGAAGACAGAAATAGTCTTCCACACTCCAGAAGGAGACTCCATTGAATCCCCTGGAAGTCCAGCTTCAATAGCCAAGGAGTGCAGAATCAGAAGACCGAGTAATGATAAGCTATGATTTTGGCCAGAACAAGTTTTGGAAAGCTTTGAAGTCAGTAAATGAAATGAAAATCGCTTATTGTCACAAGTAGGCTTGTGAAGTTACTGTGAAAAGCCCCTAGTCGCCACATTCCGGCGCCTGTTCGGGGAGGCAGTTACGGGAATTGAACCGTGCTGCTGGCCTGCCTTGGTCTGCTTTCAAAGCCAGCGAATTAGCCCTGTGCTAAACAGCCCCTGTAAGAGTCGAGGGCAGCATGGAGGCGCAGTGGTTAGCGCTGCTGCCTATGGCGCTGAGGTTCCGGGTTTGATCCCGGCCCTGGGTCACTGTCTGTGTGGGGTTTGCACATTCTCCCCGTGTCTGCGTGGGTTTCACCCCCACAATCTAAAGATGTGCAGGTTAGAGGGATTGGCCACACTAAATTGCCCTTTAATTGGAAAAAAGGAAATAATTGGGTACTCAAAAATTTAAGTAAGAGTCAGGGTTACCATTTTAAAATGCCCAAGTCCCAAGTCAGCGCTTGAACACTTGATGGCCAAGCTAGATCCAATCGAAGAGAAATTAAAAACAAAATAATCAGCGGTTATAAAACCCAATAAAGATTCAAAAAAGGATCTAGGGAGTTGCTGCTGAAAATCAAAAACACAAATTACATCCGTCAATACTGCAGGAGCCCACCCAAACTGACAAGCATGGGAAGCCTGGAAAAGAAGCTAACGGCAGCTCCATGTTAAATTTCCTATCAGCAATTAAAGCTATTCCTGCTTGTAATTTTAAATGACCATGTTTCAGCAGACTGGTTTGGATTCATCCAAGGCCCAGACCGGTCTCAAAATTGGGGGTGATGGAGAAAGATACCTTTGGTGCATAATTGCCTCAGGTCTAGCCAAAAAGACAGATGCTGAATAGATTAACACGCTGCTTTATTTGGTAGGTCCAATAGCAGATAATATAACAGATAGTCAAGGAATCAATAAACCCTCAACAAAATTTGACAACGTTTTAACATCATTTGACACATATTTTAATTTGAGAAGCAACTAAATCCTGAAAAGGGCAAAGGTTAACAAATGTGTCCAACCGCTCGGAGAGCCTGTTGACTCCTTCATTAATGAGCTCTAAAGAATAGCTGAAGACTGTGACTACGGTGATCTGAAATTTGAACTAATCAGTAACAGAAGTGTGTTGGACTGGCAGATGTGCACTCTCAAACCTCTTTCAAGCTACAGAAGATTTGACCCTTGAAAATGCCATTCAGATTGTGAGGCAATCCCAAATCTTTTTATGGCATACATCCATCTTAAGGGGTGACAGAGCAATATGGTACAGTGCAACCTCCAATGTCCCGCTAGGATTTCCCATTTAAGGGGTGACAGAACAATATGGTACAGTGCAACCTCCAATGTCCCGCTAGGATTTCCCGTTTACATTTTCAACAGGCGGTTTTGGAGATGGGAGCGGAGAATCTCATGAGATGTCCAAATTGCATTTCATGCCAACATATAAGTGCAATGTGACTGTCTCTCCCCCGACAGTGATGTAACAGGATTCCTGGTGTTCAATGTTGGGAATGTCATTTCCATATATTAACATCTCATTATCAGGCCTAGACACCTACATTATCACATCTTCCCCCCCCCCCCCAATAAAAAAAGCTTTCTGGGTAATGATTGTACACTGAGACAACCATTAAAATGGCACCCCGATCTTCAAAAAATGAAGTTGCTAGCCTGTCAGCTTGATGCCATGGGATCTGCCCTTTTCCATTGTTTTTACTAAGTCCAAGACGGTACAGTGGAGAAAGCCACTGTTAGTGCCTACGGCGTCAATGCTGATTTTCCCACCCGCTACAGGCCTTTGCTGATATTGGGAAATTTCCACCGCTAATAAAATAGCAAAACAGGAGCACTCACGGTCAAAGGAAGAAATTCCTAACCGACCACTAGAGGGTGGGTGACCATGCTGGTTTAGGGGCTGGTTTAGCACACTGGGCTAAATCGCTGGATTTTAAAGCAGACCAAGGCAGACCAGCTGCACGGTTCAATTCCCGTACCAGCCTCCCCGAACAGGCGCTGGAATGTGGCGACTAGGAGCTTTTCACAGTAACTTTATTGAAGCCTACTCGTGACAATAAGCAATTTTCATTTTCATGCCAGTCTACCCTAACAGGCCACTAGAGGATGAGTGACCATGCCAGTAATGAACCACTAGAAAGTGGATGACTATGCCACCATATCCTAACCAACCACTGGAGGGTCCATAACCATGCCAGTGCTGTGGGCCAAATGACACCACAGGCTTGATCAATGACCTGCTGTCTCAGCAGTGTTTAAATTGCAACTGCATATAGGACACTTCGGAAAGCTCTGGAAAGCTAAAGATCCAATTACACAGATGATCCCAAGATGATTCCCGAGGTCGGCATACGACACCAAAAGGAAACACTGCCATGTTACTTGAGTGAGGTCAAAGAGGGATATTTGTTCTGCAAACTTTAAGTTAGACAAGGGAGACAGTGTTTCGATCTTTTCAGACAAGGAACTGTGACTGAGAGACTTCTGACTATGGGCATCAGACTCATCACTCTATGGACCCAGAGGCTTCTGACTTATGATTGTAGGTATGATTCTGGAATTGTTGAGGGCATGAGGGCAAACAAATCTTTGATCTCATGTATGTCATCTGTAACCAGTCTTTCTCTCTTCTGATGAGAGATGCCCAAGTTGGCCTGAGAGATGTCAAAACAACCTCTGCTGTCAATTACACAAACTGCAAGTCCTTGAGAAACCCAACAGAAAAGATAGTCTTGATTAGGACTTCAGCTCTGAATTGTCTTCACTCTTTGCAGAGCTGGTTTGTCCACTTCTTTGCAGGTGCCAGATGCTCCTCATTGATCAGACCAGCCAACCACTCAGATGGTTACCACCATACTTCAAGTGGAAGACAACCAAGAGAGATGAAACAGCAGCAAGAAGAGCTTCAACCTCCGGCTCCAACACCTGTTGGTGAGATACGTCAAGACACCATGGCACAGACGCTGAAACCTCTGGCCAATGCAACTGTTGGGCAGAAAATGCTGGAACAGAGAATTTTTGTTTTTGTTTATTGTCACATGTACCAAGGTACAGTGAAAAGTATTTTTCTCCGAGCAGCTCAACAGATCATTAAGAGTCAGCCATCAATCAGCCACAGCACAGCTCAGTGAGATAATGAACCAAACCAATGAGAACATAATTGCACAGAAAGCTAAACTAAAAGGTGAGCCCATTGATAGGTTGCACCCAAACAATGCGTTTCTGGAACCCACGTCTTCATTCACCTGAGGAAGGAGCTATGCTCCGAAAGCTAGTGATTCGAAACAAACCTGTTGGACTTTAACCTGGTGTTGTAAGATTTTTTACTATACCCAAACAACAGGCAGAGACAGCTTCCATCTCAGTGTGCATGATGGAGAACGACACGTAGGAAGAAAAACAGAATGAGCACTGCAGACAGGTTGCGAGTTCATTCTCTCCTGTAAGGAATGAATAAACCAATGACCATTGACAATATTAAATGTGGAGCTGAAAGCAGCCGTTCAATGCCAAAGAAGGGGAAAAAATTAACCAACTAAAGACTAGAACGACTACATCCAAAACAATCGTTTCATTATATAAATGCTTTTTATTGGGTTTTTGAACAAAGTATATTTACTGTTATGTACACAGAATAATATATATAAGAGCACACACAAACAGACCACACAAAAAACAAACATAAAATAAAATAACTGGTAGGGTGTTATGCACCAGCTCAACAGCAGCAACTCTGTACAATTGGGAATATTATTTTTGACACATAACTAGACATCTGTTTGTGGGTGGGTGGGGGAAACTGGGGAGGTAGAAATACATTTGGGTGCTGGAGAAACAACTACAGGGGGCAATACGCAAGTGGATCTGGTGCTGGTGTTGTCACTTGCTTCTCCCGGTTGGATTTCGCTGCCGTTGGCATCTCGCGTTCACCTCCGCTTCAGCTGTTTGCCCGTCTTTCCCCAGACTTTCCTTGTTCTCTGTCCCTGTAGATGCCAAGTTTATTATCGTTTCCCATGCCCTCCTTCCGGCTATCATTCCCCTGCCTCCCCCCCCCCCCCCCCACCTCTCTGGTTCCCCTCTATTGTTCCCTGTCTCCTCACTCTTTTCCCACCCCCAGCCCCCTGCCCCCTTCCCCCCCTCCCCTTCTCCTGTGGTTCACCTTTCTTTCCTCTTAGGTTTAGCTGTCCCCCTCTCCCCGCTCTATCCCTCCCTCTCATGGCTTGGCTACTTTCCGCTGATTCTTGGCCACCTGGCTATTCTTCTGCTTTTTCGTTGGCCACAAACAGGTCCCGGAACAATTGGGTGAATGGCTTCCACGTTCTGTGGATGCCGTCGTCTGACCCTCGGATGGCAAATTTGATTTTCTCCATTTGGAGAGATTCCGAGAGGTCGGACAGCCAGTCTGCAGCACTGGGTGGTGCTGCTGACCGACAGCCAAACAGGATTCTACGGCGGGCGATCAGGGAGGCAAAGGCAAGGGCGTCTGCCCTCCTCCCCAGGAATAGATCTGGCTGATCTGATACCCCAAAGACCCCCACTTTCGGGCATCGCTCCACCCTCATCCCCACCACTTTGGATATTGCCTCGAAGAAGGCTGTCTAGTACCCCGCAAGTCTGGGGCAAGATTGTGACAGTCGAGGAGTATTCTACCTAAGATCAGTGAGATAATGAACCAAACCAATGAGAACATAATTGCACAGAAAGCTAAACTAGAAGGTGAGCCCATTGATAGGTTGTACCCAAACAATGTGTTTCTGGAACCCACCTCTTCATTCACCTGAGGAAGGAGCAGTGCTCCGAAAGCTAGTGATTCAACAAGGTCTTGACAATATTTAAAGTAAGACTCTCTGTTTCGGATGTCTATTTATAGTATCAACAATGTTCCTTGCTTTCACTACTTTCGGTTTACGAGATAGATTATCACTTAGGGGGCTATCACTTAGGAGGCTATCTTATCCTTAACTGCAGCTAAGTCTTTCTTATTCTGAGAGCCGGGTATGGGTAAGTCATCCTCCAGTAGCCTCAGAGGTGAGAATATGATGAGCCTTAGTTAAATGTCACACTTATTTATGAAAATAAACACGGATCTGTATGGTAAAATATATACGCAATTTATTTAAAGAATAAGGGTAATACAAGTTTTTAGTGAATGATACAGTTCGGCAAATACAGGATATAGATGAGTTAGCCCTTGAATTCCCTAACTACATAGTTACTTAAGCTATGAACAATTCATACTTACAATGGCTAGTAGTCTCGGAATTCAATACTCAGCCAAGAGCAGAACTCTACGAGTCGAAAGAAAGGCAGCAGCTTGGTCAGGTAAATGCTCAGCAATCTTCTGAACAGCTTTTTAAGCGATTGCCTCCGCAGCGTTTTGCTTAAACTTTTATAGGATTTTTACTTCGGGAGTTCTAGGGACGTTTTAGCAGACCTCTGCTTCTGAAGATACTAACTAGATTAACACCAACAGCCATTTCTAGACAAACAAAAGCTTCCCGTAGTTGGCAAGGCCACTAGACTAATAAAGCTCACTGCAGCTGGGCTTTTACAAAGGTATTGTCTGCAGTACTTGTTGAAAGACATTATTGCGATAAGTAGCATCAATTTTATGGTTTACAAGAAATACATGGCTTCATCAGCTTTAATATAGAGTTAACATATGATTTAATATAAAGTCAGTTCTGGTGAGTAGCGTGGATACCGCCACAAGCCCAGAACATATGGGCGTGGTTGGCCGGGCCTCCTTGGCACCGTTCACATCTATTCTTCACCTCCGGGAAGAACCTACTCATACAGGTTCTTGTTAAGTGGGCTGGGCAGCATGGTGGCACAGTGGTTAGCAATGCTGCCTCACGGCGCCGAGGTCCCAGGTTCGATCCCGGCTCTGGGTCACTGTCCGTGTGGAGTTTGCACATTCTCCCCGTGTTTGTGTGAGTTTCACCCCCACAACCCAAAGATATGCAGGGTAGGTGGATTGGCCACACTAAATTGCCCCTTAATTGGAAAAAATGAATTGAGTACTCTAAATCTTTTTAAAAAGAAAAAAAAGCGGGGTCTCTATGTACTACTTTTTGTTGCATCAGGCTGAGCCTTGCGCACGTGGAGGTGGACTCGACCCTATGTAGTGCTTCGCTCCAGAGTCCCCACCCTATTTCAATCCCCAGGTCTTCCTCCTATTTCTTTCTTGTTGCGTCCAGTATGGTGTCGGCCCTTTCTACCAGTTGGTCAAACATGTCGCTACAGTGTCCTTTAGCTAGTATGCTTGTGTCCAGTACCTCTTCCAGTAATGTCTGTCGTGGCGGTTGTGGGTACGTCCTTGTCTCCTTTCGTCGGAAGTTTTTGCGTTGCAGGTACCTTAGCTCGTTCCCCCGGCTAGCTGGAATTTCTCTGTGCGTTCATCCAGTGTTGCAATCCTGCCGTCCGTGTATAGGTCACTGACTGTCAGTGACCCTCTGTCCTGTCCCCATTTTTGAAGATGGCGTCAGTCAGCGCTGGTGTGAACCTATGGTTGTTGCAGATGGGAGCTTTGTCCAACATTTTGGTCAGGCCAAATTGCTGCCGTAGTTGGTTCCAGGACTGGAGGGTGGCTATCACCACCAGGCTGCTGGAGTGTTTTCTGGGTGGGGATGGGAGTGCCGCCATAGCGAGGGCCCGGAGGGAGGTCCCCATCTAGGAGGCCTCTTCCACGCGCACGCACTCAGCTTCTGGCTCCTTGATCCATCCCCTTATTCACTTGGCCGTCGCCGCCCAGTGGTAGAGTTGTAGGTTTGGGAGGGCTAGCCCCCCCCTGGATTTGGTTTTTGTAGGACCTTCTTTGGGATCCTAGCATTCTTTCCCCCTCCAATACAAACACCATGATTAGTTTGTCTAGTGCTTTGGAAAAGGCCTTGGGGATGTCGATCGGAACGGATCTAAGTAGGAAGAGGTACCTGGGCAGTATGTTCATTTTGAGCATCTGGACTCTCCCGTGAGGGAGAGTGGGAGTGTGATTCTTCGCTTTCATGAAGGTAAACGGGATCCATGTATGGACCCTGTCTTACAACCTTTGCTCCGACGGATTGGGCCACTGGCTGCACACATGTTTGAGCCTCATCCTACTGGTCATTGAAGAGAAGGTCTGCAACCAACCAGAACACTCCCAAAGCACGTTGACCCCGACCCGTGAGGGAATTCTCCACGGACAACACGGTATATGTCCGGAATTTCGCCGCTGGGGCATTGTGTACCCTGGGGATTGTGGTGAAACAATCGGGCCCAGCCTCGTATTCGGTGAGCGTGCAGGGAATGGAATCGAATAGGCATGTGGAGCACCAGCGCAGCTGTGCCCTACAGGTCCTCGTGGGAAAGCTGACGCCCCTTATCCAGTAATGACCCTCCGCCAGTGCAGCCACCATTGACACCTGGGGGGGAATTCTCCGACCCCCCGCAGGGTCGGAGAATCGCCCGGGGCCGGCGTAAATCCCGCCCCCGCCGTGGCCGGAATTCTCTACAGCCCAGGAATTGGCGGGGGCGGGAAACATGCCGCGCCGATCGGCGTGCCCCCCGCGGCAATTCTCCGCCACTGAGGGGCCAATCCCACTGACGTGGTTTCAACCACCTCTGGTGGCAGCGGGATTTGCGGCACGAGCGGCCCCCCGGGGTCCTGGGGGGGGCGCAGGTCAATCAGACCTCGGGGGGTGCCCCCACGGTGGCCTGGCCCGCGATCGGGGCCCACCGATCGGCGGGTGGGCCAGTGGCGTGGGGGCACTCTTTTTCTTCCGCCGCCGACACGGCCTCCACCATGGCGGAGGCGGAAGAGAACCCTCCTACCGCGCATGCGCCAGTGGTGACGTCAGTGGCCGCTGACGCACCGGCGCATGCGTGAACCGGCGAAGGCCTTTCAGCCTGCCCCCACGCCGGGCGGCGGGCGTCAAAGGCCGTTGGCGCCGGTTTTGGCGCCAGTCGGCGTGGCGCCAACCACTCCGGTGCGGGCCTAGCCCCTAAAGGTGCGGAGAATTCCACACCTTTGGGGAGGCCCGACGTCGGAGTGGTTGGTGCCACTCCGCTATGCCGGGACCCCCCGCCCCGCCGGGTAGGGGGGAAATCCCGGCCCTGGTGACACAGACAAGGCCCTTGATCTTGAGATGCAGGATGCCCACTCATCAGCCACGAATCGCATATGGAGACTTTGCCAACAGAGATCGCAGCGGGCACTTTGGGGGCTACCGACCACCGCACGGTGGGCTTACTCAGGCATTTGGCACAAAAAATTTGCTCTCCAGTCCATTACAACCCCACCGGGCCCAGCACAGCGGGTGCTTGAAAAACAGTCCTGAGCAAAGAGCGTGAAGGAGTTTTCCCCTCCAGCTATCAATATGAATGACGTATCGGACTTGGGGAGAGGGGTCTTATGACCCGACCAGAGGCCACAGGGTCTGCAACATCAGAGTCCCCTGCCCTCACCTGAATATGATGTCCCCAGATGAGGGAGTGGAGTTACAACCTTAATCAAGGGTTCCATGCAACATAAATACCCCAGCCCCCAGGAGATCCTTCAGGGAGTAGGAGTTGTATCTCGGAGTTAAATAAATATTGAGGAATCTGGCATTCAATGCTTTTGTGTGGTTGCTCGCCTGGAACTTTACAGGTGGAGTGTCTGAGGCACAAGATGGTGGAAAGGGAAGTGAAGGCGCAGGTGTTGCTTATCCTGCACTGGCATGGGGGGTGCTCTGGGTAACTGAATAGTAGACTAGCGTGCCAGAGAGGGGATGGACCCTTCAGAATTCTAAAAGGGGAGGTGTATCTGGTGATGGCATCAGAGTGAAAGTGAGGGAAATAGTGGAGTGTAATCCATTGAATGTGGGGACTAGTGAAGTGAAAGATAAGAGGAATCCTATCATGGTTCCCTGAGGGAGGGGTGAAAGCAGAAATTGGATGGGCATGTTCAATTGTCTAGTTGACCATGCTCAGTTGAGGAACAAGACAGACATATGGAAAGCACTGGCGTGAAAGATAGTATCATCTTAAGTACTGAACAGAGACAGAGAAACTGGGAGAACTCCACAGAGTCCTTCAAGGAAGAATGTTGGGAGAAAGCCTAATCAAGGTAGCGGAGGGTGATCGTCAACTTATAGCAGATATTAGCACATGTACAACTAACCTTTAAGCTGAGTTTCAAAAGCGAGGTTTAGTAACATGAATGCAAACATTTATGTTGGTAGAATATGGGTCAGGATTTTCACACTGGCTTTAGGACCCTGCCATCGGGGTCAGAAGCCTGCATTGTGTGGGAAACAGTCACTCACTCGTGATTTCCACCAGAGCGGCCATTTAATGGCCAGAGAATAGACTCTCCATTCAATCAAGAATGATAGATGAGCCCTCAAATCTGATGGGTCAAAAGAAGACCAACCAAACATAGAAGCAGCTGAAGTCGGTCCTTCAAGATCTTTTAAGGTTTAAGATTTTAAAAAATAGGCTGAGCAGCTGGGCTACAATTCTGGTTGCCACTGGAACCAGCCAGATAGGGCCTCCAAGCTTACCCCTCCCACCATCTCCCATCTGCAACCAGGTGGCTGTCTCCAGGCAGTTAAACTAGCACCTGCCCACCACCTCTGGGAGCCTGCAGGCAGAGTGGAAAATTCCAGTCAACTTCTGACAATAGACCTTAACATTCATTTGGCTTAGTTCGCTCCACACCTCCCCCAACCAACCCTGCCTCTGGGAAAATGGCCTGGCAGCAGGATGGAGTCGGTGAATTTGGCTGATTGTGGCGTGCGTTTCTGCATCCTCCCACCTCCGCGCCCATCCCCATCTGGGCCTAAAAATGAAGTTCCTGGTTTCTATTAATTGATCCTGCTTGAGGTCAAAACAGGGGAAATCAATATGGTCTATTCCCCCCTGGGAGGCAGAGGCCAAGAAAGCCCAGAGGCAGAGGCCAAAATAAACCAGCATAGTTTATTCCTCGATTGGAGGCAGAGGTCATATTACATCAAATATAGCAATTGCTCAAGGCTGACAGACAGCCAGACTAATAGTTTTTCGTCTTGTTTGTGGATTTTACCTGAAGCGTTATTGTAACATTGTTCAATATTTCCAGTCTGATATGAAATCCGGAGGGATTCCGTGCCTATTCTACAAGCTTTTGATGTGGTTAACAAGTTCAAATCGAGTCTTTATGATTGAAATCGTATTATAAGAAGAGGTGTCTGGAGAATAAATTCCTGCCATTAGAGTTGTATTTAAGGCAATTATGTAGCCTGAAGTGTAATTCCTTGCTGTAAGGCTGAATAGTAAGTGTGTTGGGGGTTGGGGGTGGGGGGCGCTGGTGACTGCAAGTTCGAAACTCAAGTCTCAGTTTAAGGAGTGGTATTTTTATTTTATTGAGGATGTCACCATACACATCAAATATTAGCATTTCATACTGATTATCAGTATTCTAGGAACTTCACCAGTTTATTGGCATTTACGGAGTGATATAATCCCCACAAAACCCACGGAATGATCAGATTAATCGCCCCGCGAGCCTCGTGGTGGACCAGCTCCGCCACCGAGGGGCGGAGGACCATCAGCGAGCTTGTTAATCCAAAGCCGGCCCAGGTACGAGCCGAGCTGCAGAGTAGTCCTGACAGGAATTTGGACTGTTACTTGCAGATACTTTCCTTTGGAAATAAATCTTCTTTTGAACTCTCCTTTCCAGCCTCCTCCATGGCTACTGGACTGACAAAGTTCAATATAAACCACGCCCTCCTTTCCTCTCCCTCCTACCTCTACCCATGGGCCTCACACAAGCACAGCTTCAACTCCTCTCTCTTCAGTGTCATTAACCAGCAAAGACCATAGGTAGCAACTCTCCAAGGACAAAATTTCTCTCTTAAACTGAACTGAGCAGGATCTTGTCATTAACAGTGCTGAGGAACAATGGACCTTCATCCCAGTCATTATGAGCAACAAAGGGAGAGAATACTAATGAACATAGAACACAGAACAGAACAGGCCCTTCGGCCCTCGATGTTGTGCCAAGCATTTTCTGAAACCAAGATCAAGCTATCCCACTCCCTGTCATTCTGATGTGCTCCATGTGCCTATCCAATAACCGCTTGAAAGTTCCTAAAGTGTCCGACTCCACTATCACAGCAGGCAGTTCATTCCACACCCTAATCACTCTCTGAGTAAAGACTCTACCTCGGCCATCCCTCCTATATCTCCCACCCTGAATGTTATAATTATGCCCCCTTGTAACAGCTACATCCACCCGAGGAAATAGTCTCTGAATATCCACTCTATCTATCCCCCACATCATCTTATAAACCTCTATTGAGTCGCCTCTCATCCTCCTCCGCTCCAAAGTGAAAAGCCCTAACTCCCTCAACCTTTCCTCATAAGGCCTATCCTGCAAACCAGGCAGCGTCCTGGTAAATCTCATTTGCACCCTTTCCAATGCTTCCACATCCTTCCTATAATGGGGTGACCAGAACTGCACACAATACTCCAAATGTGGTCTCACCAGGGTCATGTATAGTTGCAGCATAACCCCGCGGCTCTTAAACTCAAGCCCCCGTTAATAAACGCTAACACACTATCAGCCTTCTTCATGGCTCTATCCATTTGAGTGGCAACCTTCAGAGATCTGTGGACATGAACCCCAAGATCTCTCTGTTCCTCCACATTCCTCAGAACCCTGCCATTGACCCTGTAATCCGCATTCAATTTGTTTCAACCAAAATGAATCACCTCACACTTATCAGGACTAAACTCCATCTGCCATTTTCCGGCCCAGATCTGCATCCTATCAATGTTTCTTTGCAGCCTACAACAGCTCTCCCCTCAATCTTGGTGTCATCAGCAAATTTACTGACCCACCCTTCAGCCCCCTCCTCCAAGTCATTGATAAAAATCACAAATAGCAGAGGACCCAGCACTGATCCCTGTGGTACACCGCTGGTAACTGGTCTCCAGTCTGAAAATTTTCCATCCACCACCACCCTCTGTCTTCTATGTGATAGCCAGTTACTTATCCAATTGGCCAAATTTCCCTCTATCCCACACCTCCTTACTTTCTTCATGAGCCGACCATGGGGAACCTTATCAAATGCCTTACTAAAATACATGTATACAACATCAACTGCTCTACCTTCATCGACACAGTTAGTTACCTCCTCAAAGAATTCAATCAAATTTGTGAGGCAAGACTTACCCTTCATGAATCTGTATTGACTATCCCGGATTAAGCTGCATCTTTCCAAATGGTCATAAATCCTAACCTTCAGGACCTTTTCCATTAACTTGCCGACCACTGAAGTAAGACTAACTGGCCTATAATTACCAGGGTCATTCATATTCCCTTTCTTGAACAGAGGAACAGCATTCACCACTCTCCAGTCCTCTGGCACTATCCCTGTGGACAGTGAGGACCCAAAGATCAAAGCCAAAGGCTCTCCAATCTCATCCCTTGCCTCCCAAAGACCCTTGGATGTATCCCATCTGGCCCAGGGGACTTGTCGACCCTCAGGTTTTTCAAAATTGCTAATACATCCTTCCTCCTCCAGCCTACCCGCTGGAGTATCACACTCATCCTCAAAAACATGGCCCCTCTCCTTGGTGAACACTGAAGAAAAGTATTCATTCAAAACCTCGTATTTCTTCTGACTCCATGCACAAATTCCCACTACTGTCCTTGACCGGCCCTATCCTCACCCGAGTCATTCTTTTATTTCTCACATCAGAGTAAAAAGCCTTGGGGTTTTCCTTGATCCGACCCACCAAGGACTTCTTAGCCCCCGCCTAGCTCTCCTAAGCCCTTTTTTAAAACTCATTCCTTGCTACCTTGTAACCCTCAAGCGACCCAACTGAACCTTGTTTTCTCATCCTTACATAATCTTCCTTTTCCCTCTTGACAAGACATTCAACCTCTTTTGTGAACCATGATTCCCTCACACGGCCATTTCCTTCCTGCCTGGCAGGTACATACCTATCAAGGACACGCAGTATTTGCTCCTTGAACACTTGGCCCATCGAGTATGCTCCGCTATTCAATCATGGCTTTTTCTCATCCCCATTCTCCTGCCTTCACCCCATAACCCCTGATCCCCTTAACGACACTCAGTGATTTGGCCTCCCCAGCCTTCTGCGGCAAAGAATTCCACAAATCCTGGCCCTCTGGCTGAAGAAATTCCTCCTCATCTTTGTTTTAAAGGATCGTCCCTTTAGTCTGAGATTGTAACATCTGGTTCTAGTTTATCCTACAAGTGGAAACATCCTCTCCACGTCCACTCTATCCAGGCCTCGCAGTATCATGTAAGTTTCAATAAGATCCCCCCTCATTCTTCTAAACTCAGAGTACAGACCCAGAGTCCTCAGCCGTTCCTCATTACGACAAGCTGTTCATTCCAGGGACCATTCTTGTGAACCTCTTCTGGACCCTTTTCAAGGCCGGCACATCTTTCCTTAGATACGAGGCCCAAAACTGCTCACAATATTCCAAATGGGGTCTGACAAGAGGCTTCAAGAGCCTCAGAAATACATCCCTGGTCTTGTATTCTTGTCCTCTTTTCATGAACGCTAACATTGCATTTGCCTTCCTAACTGCTGACTGAACCTGCACATAAACCTTAAGAGAATCATGAACAAGGACTCCCAAGTCCCTTTGGTGAACAATAGATGACTATGAAAGGCATGAATGATAAGAAAAGGAGAAGGTAGGTGGTAATGAAGGGGAAAGACGCAAAGGGGAGTGAGAGGAATTTGGGAGGGACACCAAGGTTTTTTAAATATTTATTCATGGAAAATGGGCATCGCTGGCTAGGCCAGCATTTATTAACCATTCCTAGTTGTCCTTGGGAAGGTGTTAGTGAGCTGCTTTCTTGAACCTCTACAATCTGTGTGGTGTAGGTACATCCACAATGGTGTTAGGGAGGGAATTCCAGGATTCTGAAGGAACTGTGATGTATTTCCAAGTCAGGATGGCGAGAGGCTTGGAGGGGAACATCCAGGTGATGGTGTTCCCATGTGTCTGTTGACTTTGTCCTTCAAAATGGTACCCATCGCGGTTGGAAGGTACTGTCTAAAGAGCCTTGGTGAGTTCCTGCAGTGCATCTTGTTGGTGATACACACTGCTGCCACTGTACATCCGTGGTGAAGGGAGTGAATGTTTGTAGATGGGGTGCCAATCAAGTAGTTTGCTTTGTCCTGGATGGTGATGAGCTTCTCGAATGTTATTGGAGCGGCACTCATCCAGGCAAGTGGAAAGGATTCTATCACACTCCTGACTTGTGCCTTGTAGATGGTGGACAGACTTTGGGGAGTCAGGTGAGATACCCGCCACAGGATTCCTCGCCTCTGACCTGCTCTTGTGGCTACAGTATTTATAGGGCTAGCCCAGTTCAATTTCTGGTTAATGGTAACCCCCAGGATGTTGATAGTTGGGGATTCAGTGATGGCAATGCCAGTGAACATCAAAGGGAAATGGTTAGATTTTCTCTTTTCGGAGATGGTCATTGCCGGGCACTTGTGTGGCATGAACGTTACTTGCAGCTTGTCAGCCCAAGCCTGAATATTGTCCAGATTTTGCTGCATTTGGACATGGACTGCTTCAGTATCCGAACATTGTGCAATAGTCATTGAAAATCCCTACGTCTGAACTTAAGATGGAAGGACAGTTATTGATGAAGCAGTTGATGATGGTTGGGCCTAAGACACTACCATGAAAACCTCCTGCAGTGATGTCCAGGAACTGAGATGATTGACCGCTAACCACCACAATCACCTTCCTTTGTGCTTGGTATACTCCAACCAGCAGAAGGTTTTCCCCCGATTCCCATTCACTCCAGTTGTGCTGGGGCTCCTTGATGCAGCACTCGATCAAAGGCCACCTTGATGTCAAGGGCAGTCACTCTCTCACCTCACAGGAGGAAAGGGAATGCAGGAATAGCTGAAAGGGAAATGGAGGGCTTGCATTAATGTGTGGGTGAAAAATGCTTGCATAAATTGGAGGGGGGAGAGGAGGGGGATAAAAGGTGACAGCTTAATCCAGTGTTTGAACAAGGTGAGGTGTTTGAAGAGGAAAGGACCTACGGGAAGTTGGGTTAGAGACCAAGGAACGAATGGGATCACAATACCAATATGGTGGTGGGTAAAGAATGGGAGGGGTGTAGTGGAAAGCAAAGTAACACCTGGTGGGGGGTAGGTGTCATCCATAAACCAAGTTTCAGTCAAAGCAGTTATCCATAATAAGATTGTAGCTGTAAAGGGCCTAATTTGTGCGCAGACAGACACTAGAAGGAAAGCAAAGTAGGGTTATTATTGTTGACCGCCAAGGGGAACAGTACTGGGTCGGATTAGTGTAACTGAAGTGCATTTGGCTGCCATTGTGTAAGCTGGGCAGGAAGTTTGGTATGAGGAAGGAAGAAAGTGTGGTGTTCTTGATGGAAATATTCAAAATGCAATAGTGTTTCATCCCTTTCAGTAGTACAGTGACAAAAAGGGCTACATGAAACAGTTCATATAGTTAACTAAGAAAACATTTTTAAAATCGTGGGCATCAAATTCAGTTGTGCCTGTGACATTTCTCTGCATGGATCTTTTTTTTTAAATTTAGAGTATCCAATTAATTTTTCCAATTAAGGGGCAATTTAGCGTGGCCAATCCACCTACCCTGCACATCTTTGGGTAGTGGGGGCAAAACCCACGCAAACAAGGGAGAATGTGCAAACTGTAGCCACCTGGGGTGGCCACGTCCCGATTCCAAAATGGACACTCGCAAAGAGTGCAGGGAAAAATGGACAGCACTAGAAAAACAAGCAGGTGCAAGGTTTCCTGTGGATTGGAACTTGCAGAGCCCAGACAGAACTGAAACTACAAGCCATTAGCATAGTATTGAGCTATCTCCGGGGACAAAAAGAAACATTGAAACAATCGGTACCAGGGCAGGCTCCCCGGTGCCAGTGGAGACTAAAACAAAGGCAGGCCAATGGTTACCTAGGGCCCGCCCAGCGATCTGGGAACGACCCCGTTATTGGAGAGAATCGACACAAACGATTGGGACATGGTCCAATTAATTGGGACCAAGTCCAGGATCCGCCCAGAAGGGCGTGAAACCCTGTGCACTATAAAGCAGAGTCCCCAAGGTCAGTTCGCTCTCTTATTCTTCTCCTTCACCTTGGCCTTTGGCTCTCAGCAACGAGAGGCCCGCCAAGCACCAGCCAAGTAAGTCTAAGGTCAACGCACGCTACGAGATAGGCACTCCTAGCTACTATTCAATAACAGTTCGAAGCCAGCAGTATCAGAACCGGACAACGGCCATTGTTCCTCTGACTGAGTGGGCCCCGCCGAAGCTAAGTATAGGCTTTAGTAGTAGTTGTAGTTTAGTGAGTAGAGTTTGTGCATGAGTAATAATTGACTGTGCGTGTAAATAAATGTGCATTGATTTCAAACTTACTAACTGGTGTATCGAGTCATTGATCAGTATTCGGCTTTGAACCTTGTGGTGGTATCAGAAAGATACCTGGCGACTCTTGAGCAAAGGTAATTAAAACAGAGCAAATTAAGGGAAAGCATAATGAGCAACAAAACTCCACACGGTCAGTGACCCAGAGCCGGGAATGAACCTGGGACCTTGGCGACGTGAGGCAGCAGCACTAACCACTGCACCACAGTGCTGCCCGTCTGTATGGATCTTGACCTCGGACATTTACAGACTGCACAGAAAAAACAGGACAGACTTTGTAAAAGTGATCTCACAACCCAACAATTGAAGTTATATAATTTAACACCTTATCACGATTCAAACTCACGCAGAGAATAAAACGGAGTATGATTCTGAAATCAATCTCAATGTGAAAGCTTTGTGATTTCAGATCATGCTTGGTTGATAATTGTCCAATCAGCCACAATCCAGCAGATGGTAGATTTAAAAATAACACTTGCCTTCCATTCAGATTTTCAATTTGGTTTCCAAGGTGCTAATTGTTTAACGCACTTGAGTCCAAAATTCAAATGCAGCCTCAAATCTGAACAAAAGGACAAGGTTAAAATCCCAATCCCAAATTTAAACCCAACTCTGAAGTTATTTGAAGGCTCAGGCCATCTACGTAGGAAGGAAAACCAGATCGACTCTGCGGCCTGAAGTTTTACAGAGGTACAACAGCAGAGAAGTCAGGGATGAACCGACCATGGAAAGCCATGACCAGAGTTTACAGTCGCTGGGCACTTAGCTGCCTCATGTTGTGGCTTCCACCCACCAAGTGGGAGCATGTTCCCCCACCAAGAAACCAAACAGACGGTTGACTAGTGGTGGCCACTGCTGGGACTACAGTTAGTCATCAATAAGGAGCGAAGGAGGAGACTGGATTACGAGTTTAGTTGGGCTAGGCGTCACAAGGTTATGTCCTTTACTTTTGAAAATATTACTTTTAAACTTTAAACTGACTGGAAATTTTGCAATTTGAATTGAGACAAATAGACGACTTAAAAATGCAAAGCCACCTTCCGAGGTGAAGGCGAAAAACAAATCATCTTCAGGAAAGGGCAAGGAGAGAAACATTTCCTATAATTTGGAGACTCAGCGAAACCCATCGCTAACCAAGAGGTTGTAAATGTGAAGAGTGCTGGATATTGAAACAATGGCTGCTACAGACAGACCCACCCAAAACACCTTGGAAACACAAAGGGTGAGTATAAGAAATCAGGCTGCAGCCAATGCAGAGATCACAAGAAAGCTCTCTTTCTTCCTCTATCTATTTTTTAACAAGTGTATTACCCAGTTTAGAGGTCTATGTTACCAGAAATCTAACAGAAAAACCAGATCTCGTAATCATTTCTACATCTTCTTCATCTGACCGCATCCACAAAATCAGCTAACCCAAATCTACACCTCCAGGACAATCAAAAGGACACTTAACCATATATTCTTTTAACAGGGCTATCGCCAGGGGTTCGATTGCTAGCGCGAACAAGAATGGGGACAGGGGGCAGCCCTGTCTTGATCCTCTCTGCAGCTGGAAGTATTCAGAGCTGGTGGTGTTAGTTCGGACGCTCGCTTTGGGAGCGTTGTACAGGAGCCTCACCCAGGCGGAGAAACCCGCTCCCAGCCCAAACCGTTCCAGTACCTCGAGGAGGTATTTCCATTCGACTCTGTCGAAGGCCTTTTCTGCATCCAGGGAGACGATCACCTCTGGTGTTCTCCCCCCGGATGGGGTCATTATTACATTCAGCAGCCGCCTGATGTTCGCTGTGAGCTGCCTACCATTTACAAAGCCTGTTTGGTCCTCGGCGACCACCTCTGGTACACAGCCCTCAATCCTTTTGGCCAGGACCTTTGCGAGTATTTTCGCACCCACATTCAGCAGTGAAATAGGTCTGTATGATCCACATTCCGTCAGGTCTTTATCTTTTTTGGGTATCAGTGAAATTGTGGCCTGCGCTAGTGTGGGGGCAGGGTGCCCCTTGCCAGTGAGTCTGCGAACGTGTCCCTTGAGTGTGGGGCCAGGAGTGGTACAAATGTTTTGTAGAAGTTCGCCGGGAACCCGTCGGGTCCAGGTGCCTTCCCCGCCTGCATGGAGGTGATGCTCTCCATGATTTCCCCCAGGTCTATTGGTGCTTCCAGCTCCCCCGTCTGTCTTCCTCCACAACTGGTAGTTCCAGTCCGTCTAGGAACTGTTTCATCCCCGCGCCCCCGTTGGGGGGCTCGGAGGTGTACAGTCCCCTGTAGAAGGTCTCAAATACCCTATTGACTTCCTTTGGTTCTGTTACTAGTCTGCCTCTGCTATCCTTTACCTGCACTATTTCCCTGTGGCTGCCTGCTTTCTCAGCTGGTGAGCCAGTAGTCGGCCAGCCTTGTCTCCGTGTTGGTAGAAGGTCCCCCGTGTCTGGCGGGAGTTGGTAAACTGCTTTCCTAGTGGATAGCAGGTTAAAGTACATTTTCAGCTTTTTTCTCTCCGCCAGCAGCTCTACGGTCGCGGCCTCAGAGTATTTTCTGTCGACTTCCAGGATGGAGTCCACCAGTTGTTACCTTGCCACCCTCTCTTCCCTATCTCTGCTTGCCTTCTAGGCTATGATGTATCCTCTAATCACGGCCTTCAGTGCCTCCCAGAACGTGGAGGGTGAGACCTCACCGTTTTGGTTGTTACTAACGTAGTTGCCCATGGCCCGCGATTTTTTTTGACAGAAGGCCTTGCCGGCCAGGTGATCCGTGTCCAGCCTCCACCTGGGGCGCTGGGCCCGGCCTGTCTCCAACCTCACATCCATATAGTGTGGAGCGTGGTCAGAGATAACAATCGTGGAGTGCTCCGTTCCCGTGATCCCTGGAAGCACTGGATTTCCCCACTGCAAAGAAGTTGATACAGGTGTATACCTGGTGTACTTTTGAGAAGTATGAAAATTCCTTCTCTCCCGCGTACAGGAACCTCCATGAGTCCACTGCTCCCATCTGCTCCATAAATGCCCCTAGTTCCCCAGCCATGCCAGTCTTTTTCCCTGCTCTGGGGTTTGATCGGTCGGTCAGTGGGTCCTCTACACAGTTGACGTCGCCTCCCCATGATCAGTCGGTGTGTGTCAAGGTCGGGGATTTCTGCCATTGTCTTCTTTATGAATTCTGTGTCGTCCCAGTTGGGAGCGTCACATTTACCAGTATGACCAGTGCCCCTTCCAGGACACAGCTGACCATGATGTACCGTCCCCCTGGGTCCGTAACTGTCTTGGTTTCCGTAAGCCTCGTCCTCATGCTAATTAATATTACCACACCTCTAACCCTCGTCCCATAGCATGAGTGGTATGTCTGTCCCACCCACCCCTTTCTTACCAGCAGTCGGTCCTTCACCCTTGTGGTAGGCTATAATTAGGGGTGTCGCGGTACCTAGGTGGGATGTACCTTATACTGTAGTATGAGTGGTAGAACCTGCCTGCTGGTTCTGCCCAGCAGGCAGAGCATAAGACTCTGTCTTTCAACCACAGCAGTCATTCTGTACCGGAGCTGCTGGGGTAACTACTTGTTCATTAAAGCCTTCAATTGGACTACAATCTCGCTTCAGTAGTAATTGATCGTGCATCAGCCCTCAGGTGCGTCTCTTGTAGGTTGTGATGAATGTATTCACCCAAGTATGAACTGTCTGTATAGTGCTGTGACCTATGACCTGGAAATGATAATACGGTCTACTTCCAGGTACTGCACTGGAACCCCGGTGGGCTCCGGCTCTGGCTCCCCCCTCCACTGTTTCGAGGCCTACCTCAATTCCTCCGAAACCCCTCCCTCCGAAACCCTCAAGCTGCGTCTCCTCCACGCACGGGTGGGTCATCGAATCTCCGTAATGATAGAGAAAGCTGCCACGTACGAGGCGGCGGTTGCGACCCTCAAGGCGCATTTCCTGAAGCCTGTAAATGAGGTGTTTGAGCGACACCTACTCACTACTCGCCGTCAACGCGCCGGTGAATCACTGGACGAGTACCTGGAAAACCTGATCCTACTCGCAAGGAACTGCAACTATCGGGATGTGGCGGCTGAGGAGCACATGAAGCTGCAGATCCGGGACATCTACGTGGCTGGGGTCCAGTCTAACTACATCAGGCAACGCCTGCTGGTAAACGGGACCACTGACCTGCAGGACACGGAAAAACTAGCCACCTCATTAGAGGTGGCCTACCAGAGCCTCAGCGCATTCCCCGCAGACTCGGCGAACCCCTCATGGACACCACCGTCGCGGCCCCCACCGGACCCAACTACATCACAGGCCTGTGCCGCGTGGCTGCCCGTCCAGACCGGGGAACCGCAGTGCTACTTCTGCGGCCAGGGTCAACACCCCCGGCAGCGTTGCCCAGCCCACACAGCGACGTGCAGCGACTGTGGAAAAAAGGACACTTCACCAGAGTCTGTCTGGGCCGACCTAAAGCCCAGAAGTCAAACTCACCAGACCCGACCCATGGACTCACAGGCCCACAGACCCCACGATGTGGCTGCGTGCCTGCCGGCAACGCCCCCTTCAGACGCGTCATCAGCCTCTTGCGACTCGTGGGGGCTGCCACCTTGGCCACCGGCTCCAACACCGACTGACCACGTGCGACTCGTGAGGGACGCCACCTTGGCCACCGGCTCCAACACCGACCGACACGTACGACCGATGGGGGTGGCCATCTTCGACCCAGGCCAATATGTGCGACTCATGGGGGCCGCCATTTTGTGACTCCGATACCGCCAACCATGCAAGCCACCCGTTGCTTGGTGCAGTCACCCTCGACCAGTCGCAGCCAAAGCACCTGAAAAGTTCTATGATGGTCGTCCGGGTCAACGGGTATGAGACCCCCTGTCTTTTCGACTCCAGGAGAATGGAGAGTTTCATTCACCCTGACACGGTAAGGCGCTGCTCCCTTCACATCTACCGCATCCCAAACAATCTTCCTGGCCTCCGGATCCCATTCGGTTCAGATCCAGGGGTACTGTATCGCGAACCTCACGATGCAGGACGCCGATTACGCCCGTTTTAAGCTGTACGTCCTCCCTCACCTCTGCGCCCCCCTATTGCTTGGATTAGACTTCTTATGCAGTCACTGAAGCCTAACCCTACTGTTCGGCGGACCCTTACCCGCCTTCACGGTATGTAACCTCGCGACCCTTAAGGTCCCCCCGCCCTTCGCTCTTTGCGAACCTCACTCCCAACTGTAAGCCCATCGCTACCAGGAGCAAGCGGTACAGTTCCCAAGACACTTTAGGATTCTTTCCCTGTTTTGGAACCTGTTCAGCTTTACGAAAATCGCTCTGGGCTGCTCCCCGGCTTTGGGCCAGAGCAACCTGTGCGCCCTGTGGATTTCTGGGGGGTTTGGAAATTTCTCTCTTCCCACTAGCTTGCAAAGCATTTGACTGACGTAGCCTATTGGGTCTCTGCCCTCCATCCCCTCTGGCAGACCCACTATTTTAACATTCTGGCGTCTGGACCTATTTTCCTGGTCCTCCACTTCCCCTCTTAGGTTCCTCTGGGTCGTTACCAGTCTTTTCCCCTGGGTCATTATCAGCCACCAGCCTTTTCACCTCGGTTTCCTGAGTTACCATCCTGCCGCTCTGGTCTTCAACTCCTCGTTTTCTCCTGCGCCTCCACCTTCCTTTCAAGCCATCGATGGTTCGCTGCATTTTGTCCGTCGTCTCCGCCAGCATCTCCTTCATCATTGTGTGGAACTCCCTCCTGAGTGCCTCCCTCATGGCGTTTATCTCAGTTTTTATCTCCTCCTTTATGGCGTTCATCTCCGTTTTCAGCACGCTTCTCCATTCCTCCCCGAGATTTGGGGGAGGGGGGGAATGGTCGCCGCGTCCTGTTCCTGCTCCGCTGCCCGGCTCACCAGCTTTTCCGCTTCCTGGTTCGGCTGAACCTCTGCCTCGCCCTGTGTAGCCTGTGGTGGTATGAATGGGAGCACTGCCATGGGTGCAGAGCATTGGTTTCCCATTGGCTCTGGCTGGTCATGTGCCTCTCGTCTGATTGGCTGGGACTAGTCATGTGACTGCTCACCAATTGGTCGAGAGGCAAGTAGACCCCGCCTCCGAGGCGGGGTATAAGTACCCAGAGTTCCCGGCGGTCGGCCTTTCTCTGTAGTCGACCACCGGGCTAACAACTAGCTGATTAAAGCCTAAGTTTGGACCTGCATCGTGCCTCGCGTCCAATTGATGGTACATCAGGGCCGTCTGCCTGCGCGGCCGCAGCTCCTGTTTTTTTCCTTAGCCTTCGCTGCTGCTCCTTCTTCCATCTCACTGCCCCCCCCCCCCCCCCCCCCCCCGATTTATTATTGTTTGCAGGCATATTCCTGTTATGTGCCTTTCTCTTTTTTTTCCCCTGGGTTTAGGTGCGAAAAAGAAATTATTTTTATTTCCCCCCACCCAAAAATCCACAAGAATCTCTTTTTCGCACCAAGACCCAGGGAAGAAAACATGAATATGCCTGCAAATAATAATAAACCCCCAAAGGTTTTTTCTCCTTTTAAAAACGATTTTTAAAATAAAAAATCATTTTTTTTTTCAGGAGAGGAGAAAAAAAGTTGAATAAAAAAAATGATTATTATGTTTTAGTCTTATCCTTTCCAGGCAGTTTCTTGTCGCAATCCCCACTCCTTCTCCAAGTGCAGCTGCTCCGCTGACCAGGACCGAGGGAGGCAGGGCCGATTTCGCGGGGCTTTAATTCTTTTTAAGAACCCGCTTGGAGAACCCCTGAAAAAAAGCTCCGATTTTGTGGATCTGCGGGAGCCTCTTTGCTGCGGCCGTTCTGTTAGCGAATGCCACTGGTAGTCAAGAACGGGAAATTGAGGGGCAAACAGGCAAGGAGATTACAGATAGTTGCAAGAAAAATAGGGTGGTTTCAGTTATAAGGAGAGGCTGGATAGACTGGGACATTTTTCCCAGGAGGGTAGCATGCTTAGGGGTGATGTTAAAAAGGTCTATGAAATAATGAGGGGCATAGATAAGGTAGATGGTCAACTTCTTTTCCCAAAGATAGGGGAGTCTAAAACTAGAGGGCATAGGTTTACGGTGAGAAGGGAGCGATACAAAAGGGTCCAGGAGGAAATGTTTCACATAGAGGGTGGTGAGTGTCTAGAAAGAGCTGCCAGAGGCAGTAGCAGAGGCGGGTACAATTTGGTCTTTTCAAAAGCATTTAGACATTTATATAGGTAAGATGAGTACAGAGGGATATGGGCCAAATGCGGGCAATTGGGACTAGCTTAGCGGTACAAACTGGGCGACATGGACAAGTTGGGCTGAAGGGCCTGTTTCCAAACTGAAAACCTCTATGACTCTATGTAGAACATGGCAATGACCTGGAACCCACTGTCCATGAGGGTGGCGGACACGGAGCAGATGAAAAATTTCAAAAGGAAATCATATGGGCACCAGAGGGAAATAGACTTGCAGGGCTACATGGATAGAGTGGGGAATGGAACTGACTGGATTCCTCTCGAGAGAACCAGCATGGAATGGATGGGCCAAATGACACCCCCCCCCCCCCCCCCCCCTCCTCACCTGTGTGCTATAATTACTTTAAAATGGCCTAGTCCTGCTCCTAGGACATTTGGTCTTATTCTGATGACTTATCCAAGGCCAGTCAGGCAGGCCCTAGATATGAGCCAGGAGGAGACATGTGATCGGAAGGCAGGGAAGCAGGAAATTGGCTGGCAAATCGGGGCATGGTAGTAAATAAGGGGGAGGGGCATTCAAATGATCCTCCTCCGCCAGTTCCACTAACTCCAGCATTTAGTTTAGTGTCTCCAATATAGAGTAGACCACATTGGGAGCAGAAAATACAATAGATTAGATTGAAGGAGAGGCACATGTTGCGCTGACTTACCTGAAGGGTGATTTGGACTTTGGATGATGAGCAGGGAGGAGGTAAATGGGCAGGTGTTGCACCTTCTACGCTTGAATCGGAAGGTGCCGAGGGAAGATGGTGAGGTGTTGGAGGTGACGGAGGAGTGGACAGGGTACCCCAGAGGGAATGGTCCCTGTGGAAATCTGACAGGAGTGAAGGGAAGATGGGTTTGGTTATGGCATCATGCTGGAGCTAGCGGAACTGGCGGAGGAGGATCCGATGAATGCGGAGGCTGATGGGGTGAAAAGGGTCCCCCTCGTCCGCACTTTTAACTGCAGGGGATTTGCCTCTTTGCCCCTCTACCCCTCCCCCTTATTTACCACCCTGCCCCAATATGCCAGCCTATTTCCTGCTTTCCCCGAGCTGGCAAGCTGCAACTGACTGGTGGCATGCCAATGGGACTCAGAATGCCATGAGCACACTGTGGTAATCTAACCACTGTATATATGTGTGCTTGCAGTAGGGGGATGTATGGCTGTACCTGTATTACAGGTTTCTCCGGTAAGCCCCTGCCGGCTAGCTCCGCCCACAGGGAGCTGTATAAATATTCGTAAGTTTCACTGAGATGCTATTCTACAGCTGCCGCCGGAGGAATAGCATCTCACTGTAATAAAGCCTCTCTTGTACTGCACTCGAGTCTTTGTGTACAATTGTTAGCGCAACAATTTATTACAGTGAGATTTTCCTTACACCATGGACATCAGGATTAAACCTGACCACCTGCAGCTGGATCCACAGTCGCCCTACGCCAGGAAAGACTTCATTCACTGGCTTGCAGTTTTCGAGGCCTACATCTCTTCAGCGGACCCTCCACCTTCGGAGGCTCAGAAACGACTGCTTCTTTACTCAAGATTCAACTCCAGCGTGTTTCCGCTCATTCAAGACGCACCTACCTACGCCTGGGCCATGGAACTGCTCAAAGAGAATTCCGCACAGTCGCCGAACATCCTGTTTGCGAGACATCTACTCTCTACTCGCGTCCAACAACCGGGTGAGTCGATTGAGCACTTTTGGAGGGCCCTTATACCTCTAGTACGAGACTGCGACTGCCAGGCCGTCACGGCCACAGAACATTCCGATTTACTCATGCGGGATGCATTTGTTACAGGTATTGCATCGGACCCCATCCGGCAACGACTGCTGGAAGGGGCCTCTCTCGATCTCGCGACTACAAAGACTCTGGCGCTATCAATGACGGCCGCCTCCCGTAATGCATGATCCTACCCCGCTAGTCACTCGGCCCACCCGTCCTACCCCTCGTGGACCCCGCAACCGCCCCCCCCGACAGCCGCCCCCGTGCACTACGCCTGCACTGCTCGCCGCACCGCGCACCCTGGGGGTCCCCACTTCTACTTCTGCAGTCAGCAGAAGCACCCCCGCCAGCGCTGCCCAGCCCGCACCGCGACCTGCAAAGCTTGTGGCAAGACAGGCCACTTTGCAGCGGTGTGCCAGTCCCGAACGGTTGCCGCTATCGCACCCGAAACCCCCCTCGCCTCAGCCGATCGCACAATGGGCCCTGCCGTCCGCTGCCCCCGACCCCACGTGCGATCAGTGGGCGCTGCCATCTTCGCCGCCCCCGCCATGTGCGCAACATGGGCACCGCCATCTTCAACCTCTGCCTCCATGTGCGTTCCATGGGTGCCGCCATCCTGCTCGCCGCCATCTTGTCCGCTGCCATCTTCTTCCTCACAGGTACTCCAGACGCCACAAATTTGTCCTCCCCTCGGGACGGGACCCGGGTCGCTGCCGCTATTCGTAGGACCCGTCAGACTCATCGGCCGATCGCCCGCTACTCGCCTCAGTGACGCTCGACCAGTCCCGTCCTCGCAATCTGCCGCTCTCTTCCACGACGCTGCTCGTCAACGGCCTCGTGACCTCCTGCCTCATCGACTCCGGGTGCACCGAGAGCTTTATTCACCCAGACACGGTAAGGCGCTACTCCCTTGCGGTCCATTCCGCCAACCAGCAGATCTCCCTGGCCTCCGGTTCCCACTCTGTCCCGATCCGGGGCTTCTGTCTGGTTAAACTCACTGTACAGGGCATGGAATTCGACCGTTTCCGCCTGTACATCCTCCCCAACCTCTGCACGCCACTCTTACTGGGCCTGGATTTTCAATGCAATCTCCAGAGCCTCACCCTCAAATTCGGCGGACCCCTACCTCCCCTCACCGTTTGCGGCCTCGCGACCCTCAAGGTTGACCCTCCCTCCCTCTTTGCCAATCTGACCGCAGATTGCAAGCCCGTCGCCACCAGGAGCAGATGGTACAGCACCCAGGACAAGGCCTTCATCAGGTCCGAAGTCCAGCGGCTGCTTCGGGAGGGTATCATCGAGGCCAGCAACAGCCCCTGGAGAGCCCAGGTGGTGGTGGTTAAAACTGGGGAGAAACACAAGATGGTCGTGGACTACAGTCAGACCATCAATCGGTCACGCAGCTCGATGCGTACCCCCTCCCTCGCATATCTGATATGGTCAATCAGATCGACCTGAAATCCGCTTACCAACAGCTCCCCATTCATAAATCGGACCGTCCCTACACTGCCTTCGAGGCGGACGGTCGCCTGTATCAATTTCTTAGGGTTCCCTTCGGCGTCACTAACGAAGTCTCGGTATTTCAACGAGAAATGGACCGAATGGTTGACTGGTACAGACTGCGGGCCACGTTTCCGTACTTAGACAATGTCACCATCTGCGGCCACGATCAGCAGAACCATGACGCCAACATTGCCAAATTTCTCCACAGCGCATCTCTCCTCAATCTCACCTATAACAAGGAGAAGTGCGTTTTTAGCACAGACAGCTTGTCCATCCTCGGCTACGTAGTCCAAAACGGACTACTGGGGCCCGATCCCGACCGCATGCGCCCCCTCATGGAGCTTCCCCTCTCCCACTGCCCCAAGGCTCTCAGACGATGCCTTGGGTTCTTTTCTTACTACGCCCAGTGGGTCCCACAATACACGGACAAGGCCCGCCCACTGATCCAGTCCACACACTTTCCCCTCACGGCCGAGGCACGACAAGCCTTCAATCGTATCAGCTCAGACATAGCCAAGGCCGGGATGCATGCAGTAGACGAGTCACTGCCCTTCCAAGTAGAGAGCGACGCTTCAGATGTTGCCCTTGCCGCCACTCTAAACCAGGCAGGCAGACCCATGGCATTCTTCTCCCGCACCCTCCATGCCTCCGAAATCCGACACTCCTCTGTTGAAAAGGAGGCCCAGGCAATCGTTGAAGCTGTGCGGCACTGGAGGCATTACCTGGCCGGCAGGAGATTCACTCTCCTCACTGACCAACGGTCGGTAGCCTTCATGTTTAACAACACGCAGCGGGGCAAGATCAAAAACGATAAACCCTTGCGGTGGAGAATCGAGCTCTCCACCTACAATTACGAGATCTTGTATCGCCCCGGCAAGCTCAACGAACCTCCAGACGCCCTCTCCCGAGGTACATGTGCCAGCGCACAAGTGAACCAGCTCCACGCCTTGCATGAGAGTCTTTGCCATCAGGGGGTCACTCGGTTGTACCACCTAGTCAAAGCCCGCAATCTGCCCTACTCCGTTGAGGAAGTACGGACAGTCACCAGAGATGCCAGGTCTGTGCGGAGTGCAAGCTGCACTTCCACCGGCCAGATCGCGCGCGCATGGTGAAAGCGTCCCGCCCCTTTGAACGCCTCAGCGTGGATTTCAAAGGGTCCCTCCCCTCCACCGACCGCAACACCTACATTCTTAGTGTGGTCGATGAATTATCTCAGTTCCCCTTCGCCATCCCATGCCCGGATATGAGGTCTGCCACCGTCATAAAGGCCCTTGATTCCATATTCGCTCTGTTCGGTTTCCCTGACTATATCCACAGTGATAAGGGATCCTCATTCATGAGCGATGAGCTGCGTCAGTTCCTGCTCAGCAGGGGTATCGCCTCCAGCAGGACGACCAGCTACAACCTCCGGGGAAACAGGCAGGTAGAAAGGGAGAACGGAACGGTATGGAGGGCCGTCCAGTTGGCCCTACGGTCCAGGAACCTCCCAGCCGCACGCTGGCACCAGGTCCTCCCTGACGCGCTCCATTCCATTCGGTCACTGATGTGCACCGCAACTAACCACACACCCCATGAACGTGTTTTTGCCTTCCCTAGGAAGTCTACATCCGGGGTGTCGCTCCCGACTTGGCTCACGGCTCCAGGCCCAGTCCTTTTTCGTAGGCATGTCAGGCACCACAAGGCGGAACCCCTGGTGGACAAGGTACGCCTACTCCACGCGAACCTCCAGTATGCCTACGTGGAGTTCCCCGGTGGCCGCCAGGACACAGTCTCTCTCCGGGACCTGGCTCCCTCGGGTGCCAATCCCTGCCCACGCCCCTCCCTCCCCCCCCCTGCGCCACCCTCCTTTTCCCCGGTGCCCCCGTATTCGTCCCCACCAGGTCCATCCCTCGTTCCCCTGCCCACGCTGGAGGACATGGAAGATTTTGGCTCGCTCCCGGAGTCATCCCGCCACTGGCCAGCACCAACAATGCCAGCATCTGCACCGTCGTCACCAACGCCGCCTGTGCAGGCGTCGCCACCACAGCTACGTCGCTCGCAACGGAACGTTCGACTGCCGATCCGACTCAACCTGTGACCGGATTGCCTGATGGACTCTTGGTTTTCTTTTGTTTTGCCCTTTTGTAAATAGATCACTTTATGTATTATAGTTCCACGTCACCACCGCCGGACTCATTTTTTACAGGGGGTGAATGTGGTGATCTAACCACTGCATATATGTGTGCTTGCAGTAGGGGGATGTATGGCCGTACCTGTATTACAGGTTTCTCCGGTAAGCCCCTGCTGGCTAGCTCCGCCCACAGGGAGCAGTATAAAAATTCGTAAGTTTCACTGAGATGCCACTCTACAGCTGCCGCCGGAGGAATAGCATCTCACTGTAATAAAGCCTCTCTTGTACTGCACTCGAGTCTTTGTGTACAATTGTTAGCGCCACACACACCTCGCATTGGTGATGAATGGGAACAGCAGCTACACCGCAAATGTCATGCAGGTCACCTCCATTGTGACAAAAATGGAACAACTTTAGACAAAGAACTTCAGATAGTTTCACTTATCAGAATTGTCAACATATAGGGGAGGGGAAATGCCCATATAAGAGTCAGATATTACTTCCATCGCTGCATTATTTCTTCAATGACACAACTATGTAAAACCTCTGCGCAGTGAAAACAATCTGACTTCGCTATTCATTCATGGGATGTGGGCGTCGCTGGCGGGCCCAGCATTTATTGTCCGTCCCTAATTGCCCTTGAACTGAGTGGCTTGCTAGGTCATTTAAGAGTCAAGCACATTGCTGTGGGTCTGAAGTCACACATAGAACAGACCAGGTAAGGAGGGCACATTTCCTTCCCTACAGTACATTAGTGAACCAATGTGTGCTGCATACGTATTGTCCCAAATAATTACATTATTGTTGAACCTCGTTAATTTGGATTTAAAAAGATTTAATAACATCATTGTCTCATTTTGGAGAATAAGATGCTTTTAAAGAGCCCAAGGGAGTTTCAATTATTGCAATTCTCTTTCATGTCTTTTAGTAAAGACAGTGCTGTCATTATGAATTATCTGAAAAAAATGGTTGCTCTTGAATAATTTGCCATAAGTCAGAGAACCTGTGGAACAGAAACAGCTCGTAATGCATGCATGTTACCAATGACTCACCTTAATGACCAGATTTCTGCAACTTATCTCAATGTCTGTCCTCAATGGTAAATGGATAATGAAATACAATCTTCCATCAGGAACCCCACTGTTTAATTCATTTTGTTAACATTTCCCATTTATTATATTTAAATATGTTTATCTCCTTTCCTTATGTGGACTTCTGGTTGCATATCGGCTAAGGCAGACAGACTGATGGGATGGAATGGTGGCACAGGTGTCTCATAACATCAGAGTCCGGGGTTCAATTCTGACCTTGGGTGACTGTGTCGAGTTTACACGTTCTTCCTGTTTCTGCATGGATTTCCTCCGGGTGTTTTAGTTTCCTCCCACAGTCCAAAGATGTGCAGGTTAGGTGGATTTGCTATGCTAAATTGCCCCTAGGTAGGGTTATGGGGATAGGCTGTAACATTGGGTCTAGGTAGGGTGTTTTTTCAGAGGGTCAGTGCAGACCCTATGGGCCAAATGGCCTCCTCCTGCACTGCAGGGATTCTATGATGCTCTCTGCCTTGCTAAGGTCATTTTGTGTCAGCCATTAGGAGATGTACAAAATGGGCCCAGAATTTGTCAGGAGAGTACCTCATCTCAGGCTTCCCACTAAACAAATTATGTGAGTAATTATGAGGTTAAACGTGCATTCGATCGCATTGGAGAAGACAACCAGTAAATCATGGCACCATACCACTCAATTTATCAGCGGAAGCCAAACAAATCCTTGCTAAAGTCAGATGAAATGGGTTGGGTGAACGCCTATCAGAATCCAACTGAGTGTAACAGAAATGCAAAACATATCAAGAATTGAAGCAATTTATCATTATCAATTTAGAAGAACATAACAGCAGGAAGCATTTACAAAAACTCTTAACAATGCATAATCTCTCAAGGTACTTTGGTAATAATTAGAGCAATGAATCAGCTTTCTCAAAAACTCTTCCTCAATCAAATCGCCTCTTACTCTTCTAAACTCCAGCATGCACAAGCCGAGCCTCTCCGACCATTCCCACATTGCACAACTAAAGCATAATCTCCCTACTTTTCTATTCTATTCTCTTCATAGTAAATGATGACATTCCATTAGTTTTGCTAATTACTTGCTGTACCTGCATAGTCTTTTACAATTCATGCATAACACACTTCAATTCCTCTGCATCTTCGAGCTCTGCAATCTTTCATTTAGATAATATGCTGCTGTTTTATTCTTCCTGCCAAAATGTAAAACCTAATTCCCCACATTGCTAGATCTTTGCCCATTCAGTCAACCTATGTGTATAATTTTGCAGACTCCTTACGTCCTCTTCACAATTTACTTTCCTACCTATCTTTGAGTCATCAGCAATCATCCTCTCCAGTCCTTCATCCAAGTTATTTATTTATTTAAAAAAAATAAATTTAGAGTACCCAATTCATATTTTCCAATTAAGGGGCAATTTAGCATGTTCAATCCACTACCCTGCACATCGTTGGGTTGTGGGGGCGAAACCCACGCAAACACGGGGAGAATGTGCAAACTCCATACGGACGGCAACCCAGGGCTGGGATCGAACCTAGGACCTCGGCGCCGTGAGATCCAAGTTATTTATATAAATTGTAAACAGTTCCAGCACTGATCCCCGTGGTAGTTCATTTGTTACATCTTGCTAACCTGAAAAATAATCATATCCGTGCCAATATGTTACCTACTGTATCACGAGATTTTATTTTCTACGATAATATTTGGTGTGGCACTTTATCATATAATCTTCAGGAAAGTTAAGTACCGTACATCCACCACCAGGTTCTCTTTTTTTAAGCACATGTTACTTCCTCAAAGAATTCTGAGTTGATTAAACAGGAGTTCCCTTCAGCAATACTATGTTGATACTGCCTGAATTCCTTGAACTTATCCAAGTGCCCTGCTACAATTTCTTTATTAGTAGCTTCTAACATTTTGTTTTGACAGATGTTAAATTAACTGACCGGTTGTTTCCCGCTTTCTGTCTCCCTCCCTTTGTGAACAACGGAGTTACATTTGCGGTCTTCAAAACTAATGGAACCTCCCCAAAAATCTAGGAGTTTCCAAAAATTAAAACCAATGCATCAATCTTCTCACTATCCTCTTCTTTTAAGACCTTAGGATGACGTCCATCAGAACCTGGGCACTTGTCAGCGGGGTGCGGGGGGGAGGGGGGGGGACTCCTTCACCGGGGCCGGGGGGCCTCTCCCCCCCCCCATGGCCTACTTCCCTGCGCGGCAGGCCCCTGAACACCGACGCCATGTTGAGTCGGGCCGGCGCGCTAAAGAAGTCCCCCGCGCATGCACAGGTTGGCACGGCCCAACTGCGCACGTGCGAGTTGGCGCGGCATCCATTTGCCGCCGGGAAAGGAAGCTGGAGCGGCGTGAACTGCTCCAGCGCCGTGCTGGCCCCCTGTGGGGAATAGAATAGGTCGTACTCGGACCCGGTTCGCGCCGGCGCGAAACGCGACAGCGTTCACGATGGAGCGAACACTTGGGCTCCATTTGGGAGAATCGCCCCCTTTGTTGGGTTTTTATGCTGTTGCCCCAATGTTAAAAAGGGAATGTTTTTGTCCATTCAATGATTTTGAAAGAGTGCTATCTGTGGGGACTTCAGCAGCAACACATATGGCAGAGGGTTACTGACAGCAACCTCTGGATTTCCACATTTGATTGTTCATGTGTGGACATCAGAAATTGCAATGATGCCAAACACTGACATTTATATTGTCATTGATCCAACTGCTAAAATCATAATCCTGCTTAGATTCAGTCTTCAAATTGGGTACTGATCTAATCATGTCTCACATTGGATACAGTCTTGATGTAAAATTTTTTTAAACAAATTTAGAGTTTCCAATTAAGGGGCAATTTAGCTTGGCCAATCCACCTATCCTGCACATCTTTGGGTTGTGGGGGTGAAACTCACACAGACACAGGGAGAATGTGCAAACTCCACACAGACAGTGACCCGACAGGAGCTGGGATCGAATCTGGGTCCTCTGCACCGTACGCAGAAGTGCTAACCACTGCACCACCGTACAGCCCTGTCTTGATGTTATCGTTATTGGAATAATCGTTGTATATAGTCCTTGATATTGGGGCAGTAAAAAATATAATTCTTACTCTGAATAATCTCTCCTGTACTACTTCTGCCTGTCTTACTTTGAACGCCTTCATTTAATATTCTTCTCTCAAGAAAAGTCTCAGTTTTAGATATAGTCTTGCAAACACTGAATGATCCACTCTGTATTTGTGATAGACATGTTTATCTCATTGCTCTTCAGTCGCTCTTCAATTGTACAGTTATTAAAACATATTAACAGAATATGATGAAATTGGAAGCATTTTTGCAAAATTTGTACGTCAAGTCACAAAATAAATGAGTTCATTAAAAGCAAAACATTTATTTTTACTCCAATAATGATTCATGACATAAATGTGCCAGAATCTATCCAAGGTAATTACCCATCTTGATTGTCATTCAGTTACAGTTAAAATCAAAAATTATCTAATTGATGGAAAACACTGTATTAAAACATAATTCACAAAATTCTTGGAATGGAATTTGTATGCTGCTTCTTGTTGGTGTTTGAAAGCTGCGCTCGAAATTTCAATAAAACTGGCCATTGTGACAAGTTCATGGTTCATTAAATATTTATGTGTCGGCTAAGTGATCAGAATGTTATGCTTGCATATTTGCATTTATAGATTTTGTCTGCATAAATTTCCACTGATCGCTTATTGTAACGACAAACGGTTTCATCCAAGCAGCAGCAATAGCAGCAAGATATCTGTCACACAGCCTAGGCAGAGGTTCGTAGAGGGGTTGAATTTAAAATGTTAGTCTTTCACTTTTTCCCTTCCTTTTCTCAAAACGTATAACCTCATATGTGAAATTATATACTATTCCAATTTAAAAAATCCAAATTTTCATTGTAGAACTTCCAAGGCCTCTGTAGTCCTTTCAAGATTCTCTGCCTCAGACCATAAAGAGCTGTGTAAGCTCATGTGTTCCAGTGCCACTTAATGATTATTCATAAAAGGCTCTTTCCAAAGCCGCCCTCCCCCCTCTGCTACTCAGTATTCAATAAACCAGGATTTTCCAGTGGTGTTTTCAAGCTGGGTTTGAGGATGCATTGTTCTGTAACAATGGGGATGTTAAACCATGTCATCCACAGTGTATTAGTATCAGGGCCACGGATTTACTATGACTAAGTCAAATTTTGTCCTATCAAATCGACCAAGTGTGATAGGAAAAATGTTTGACAGGAATGTGCTTCAAAAAGCAAATCTGACACTTGCGAGAAGTGTGCACCACATATTCACTCAAGACTTTAATATGTCAGATCTCCTGTGGCTTTTTCACTGTGAGGATATGTTGTTCAGCAATTCCCATAATCCTAACACACGACTTCCATAACTATTCTATTTTTGCAGCACCTGTGCTGTGACAGCTGAGCTTAATAAAGTCTGAAAGTCTGTAAGCTTACTGAGATGAAAATACCCTCTTAGTCGATAAGTTAATAACAGAGTGTAAATGAAAATAAGGGAATGGCAGACTTGATGAATAATTAATTGGTGTCAATTATTACAGTAGAGGAAGTAGATGATATACCTGGCATTCCAGAGAAATTAGGAATGAATCAAGGACTGGAACTGATTTAAGGGGGTAGATTCCACACTGCCCGCTGCCACTAGTGGGGTTACCCAGGCAGTGGAGAATCGAGCGTCAGGCTCCAGTCCCTCGCTGGCAGTGGCAACAAACTACATGCCCGCCCCAGAGAAAGGATGCAAATGGATTATTTGAATCCATTTGCATCCAATTAACAGGCTGGAAGTCTGTTTCTCCACATCTCCGTATTGCTCCAGCCCTCTCGCCGTAGATTGGCGCAACTGTTTTCCAGCGTGGCTCTAATGAAGTGCACCCCTCAGTGGGTTAAGTGGGGAGGTTAAGTGGGATGGCCCCAAAGGTCCACCAGAGGGCCCCTCCCCCCAATAATGCAAATCCTACCCACCCAACCACCCAACAGAACCCCCAAAGGATCCCCCCCCATCAGAGACCCACATATCAGAGACTCCTCCGTATAAGAGACCCCCCATAGCAGACCCCCCCCCCATCAGAGACCCCCACATCAAAGAATCCTCCATATTGGAGATCCCATATCAAATACCTGCATGTAAAACACCCCCCATATCAGAGACCCACATATCAGAGACCGCAAACCCCCCCCCCCCCCCCCCATCAGTCACTCTTGCCTGTGACCTAAAGAACATTCCAGGCAGGAAAAAGTGAGAAATTGCAGATTTTAAACTTTCCAGTCCCTTGCATCAGCCACCTCAGACAGAAGTGTTGAAAGCAGCAGCTGCTCCTTCATAGAAAGCCAAAACACATCACAAAGTGTTGGATCCCCTCAGATCCTTTGATCTGTGAGGCTTCTATTCATGTTCAAAGAGAAATAGCTTTTAAATGGCTCTAATTGATAGGGTAAGAGGTTCCAGGGAGCCCAGTGTCTGGATTGTTTATTGTCATTTCTGTTCATGCATCACAAATACCAGCATGAAGCTAACCACAATGTTTATAAATGTCTCGCAATAATTCACAGACCCTCATCACATCAAAAACTGTTAAGTGCTTTCTGCTGAGAAAAACAGGAAGTGAAAGCATTTATTTCCTAGATGTTTATAAACATTTAGCTTCCAGGCAGGGGTGACTGATAGGTGGGGTGGGTTCTCTGATTTGGGGCCTCTGATATGGGTGGCATCTCTGATAGGGGGGGTCTCTTATATGGGGGCTCTCTGATATGAGGGGGATTTCTGATCAGGATCTCTGACATGGGAGGTGTCTGATATGGGAGATCTGATGGGGGGGGGGGTTCTGTAAGGGTGGTTGGGTCACCCTCAAGCATGCATTCTGTGGGGGGGGGGGGGGGGACCCATTATTCCCATAGTTGTGGGGTGGTGATTGCCCCTACTTATCAACAGCGGGGGCTAAGATTTGCATTGTGGGGGAAGGGAAGCAACCGCCGAAACTTGGCATCAGGCTCAAAATGGCAGCCCAATAGTGAGATTCCAAACAGAATCCTGTGAGCTTCCCGCCAAACGTAAATGTGCATCGTAGTGGAAAGTGAATCGCTTTCAGGTGCCACTCCTAGTGCCAGCCCAGACCAGGATTGATTCTTCTCCGGCGGGATAATTTAGTCTGCCAAACGGAAAATCCTGCCCAAAGGTTAAGGGAAGCGAGAAAGTTATGGGGGTAACAGTGACATTAAAGAATTACCAAGCCCCAAGGTCGGAAAGTTTGCAACCTAGGATTTTCAAGAAAGATGGGAAGAAATTGCAGATGTAACCCAAGTGCTCTTGATTCATGAATTGTTCCTTTTAGGTGTAAAATTGCAAATGTAACTTCATTATTTAAGTAAGGTGTGTGTAAGGTGTGAAATAGAGAAAAAGAAAGAGAGAGAGAGAAATTGGAAAATTATAAACCTGTTAGTCTAACATCTGTTGTGGAACAGTTATTAGAATCTATAATTAAGAACAGTGTAACTGAACAATTAAGAGAATTTTGAACTAATTAGAGAGTGACAAATTTGATTTGCAAAGGTCATTTTCGATGAACCTAGCTGAATTATTCGATGAAGTAACTGAAATCATAGAAGGATAATGCCTAGAGATCTCGTTTGTATGGACTTCAACAAGGCATTCAGTAAGGTTCCTCATGTAAGAGCATTAGCTAGAATTAAAGCTCAAGGAAGACTATTGATCTAGTTCATCAGCAGAAGACACAGGGTAAGGATAATGGGTAGGCACACAAATTGGAAGGGTGTCTAGAGGTGCACCACAAGGATTTATGCAAGGGCCTCAACTATTCACTATACTTATTAATGATTTGACTAAAAGCAATCCATAAGTCAAAGTTTTCCAATGACAAAAAAAATGCTGTTAGTGTTAGGATGGCAGAAAAGACCCCAATTGTTGTTCGGATACTGGAGAAGAACTCCAAACAATTTGTAAGTTATAAAACTGTGAGGGAAGGATACTTAATCCCTGGAGTGATAACGGTGACCTTTACGTGTTTTTAACGTTAAAACATAATTAACGTTAAACACATAATTAACCACAAGAACATCAAATAGTTTTCCAATTTCTAGTTAAAACAGTTCTTAGAAAAGGAAATACTTTAACTTATGCCCTATACCTTCACTACATATATTCAAACCAAGCAATCCAACATAGTTCAAGTGCCATTTATAAATAAAGTTAACAAATCAGGTTTACTTGTTGTTCTCTCTGTAAAGGCCTTTTGGAGAGAGACCCTATCAAGAGCAGACACAATGCATTTCTGTTCCATTCAAACTCCCGTGGCAAAACTACCAAAACTTCAGACAGACCTAGCTCCTCCCATTAATTACATCACTTATATCCAAAGCATAAGTCATCTTGCCACTAAGATGTCTCCTGGCCTGCTTTCCAAGGACTATACACAATCCCTCATGAATTACATACACCCCAGGGAACTATCCAAACATAAACACTATTCCATTAGCCATCTATAAGTAAACAAGTAACACCTTAATTACAGCTTTAGCAGACACCCTGGGCTGGATTCTTCTGCGCTGCCCGCCGCAGGATCGCCATGGGCAGGACGCAGACCATGTATGTCCATTTACATCGGACGGGGATTTCCGGATGGCGGGCAGGCACGGCCGGAGAATCCTGCCCCCTGTATTTTAAACCAAGGTTTTCAATAACATTGCTGCAACAAATATGAAATATATATAACAATTCCTCACATTCATCAGAATAGTAAGTTGAGTAGTCTTGGAAAAACATTACAGAAACAGAGAGAATACGTGAAGGTGAATTTCAATGTCCATGGTCTTATAAAGGATACATCTGAGCATTATTTAAGTGCTTTAAAAAAGCTATTGGAACGAAAATGCTTGGAAGAACAGAGGCTCAAAGAGATTTAGGAGCTCCATGTATACAAATCACTAAAATACAGTTGTCAGGTATAATCATAGAATGGTTGATGCAGAGAAGACAACCATTAGTTCCCTCAACCCAATACTGGCTCTATACTAGATCAAGCTAGGCTGTCTGATGACCCATTCCCCACAGATCTGCATCTTTTTCCCTTCAGGTACAAAATATTCAAGAACATATTGGAATGTTAGCCTTTATAATCAGATGGATAGAATACAAAGGGATGAACATTTTTCTACACCTGCAAAAAGCTTTGCTTAGACCACATCTCAAATATGGCATTGGACATTGTACAATATATTCGCCCTAAAAGGAGAGCAGTGCAGATTCATCAGAATGTTGCCAGGTCTCCAGGGCTACTTTTGAAGACAGATTCCAGACTTATATTCCTATACTATGGAATTTTAAAGACTGAATTGATTGATCTTTTTAGAATCTTGAAAGGAATTATCAGGGTAGGTGGAGAGAATTTCTTCCCTCTTAGGGGTGTCCAGAACAAGTGGACATAACCTTAGAATCAGTTGGGCCTTTTTGGAGAAATTAGGAAACAGTTCTTCATGTAAACTGTGGTGTAAACGTGGAATTCTTTGCTAAAAAATAACAATAGATGTTACCTAACTTAATAGATTTAAATTTGAAATTGGTATTTGTTTTCTTTACAGACAAGGATACAAAAGGTTATGGAGCCCCAAGATGGATGGAGTTATGTTGCAGATCAGGGCGGCACAGTTGTTAGCACTGTTGTCTCACAGTGCAGGGACCTGGGTTCAATTCCGACCTTTGATAACTGTCCGTGTGGAGTTTGCACATTCATCCGATGTCTGCATGGGTTTCCTCCGACTTCTCCGGTTTTCTCCCACAGTCCAAATTTGTGCAGGTTAGGTGGATAGGCAATGCTAAATTGCCCCTTAGGGTGGGGTTACAAGGCAGGGGATTGGGTCTAGGTAGGATGCTCCTTCAAAGTGTCGGTGCAGACTCGATGGGCCGAATGGCCTCTTTCTGCACTGTAGGGATTCCATGATTCTATAATCAGCTAGCCACAATCTCACCAAACGGTGCAACCGGCTCAAGAGACTGAGTGGCCAACACCTGTGTCTATGTTCCTAGTTTCCACGTTCACTTGCACCTCCAGCAATTTCCTGCACAAGCATTTTTTGAACTAAAGGGATGATGAAAGAAATCTAATAAATTATGGACAGAAATTCATGTTTTTATTAATACTCTGCCTGTCAGCAGCACAAAAGCTGCAATGAAAGAACAAGGAATTGAATGTCAGCCTTCTGCAAGCTTAAGGACTGCATCTTTTACAGGCTACCTCCTGGCTGCATCCAAACGTTAGTATGGTGAGATTAGTCTTTTGTTCATCCAGTTAACCTTTTATATCTGATTGACGTAACAGTGAAAACCCTCCAAATGGTAACCTTGCAGAAAGAAATATTTGTTGCAAGGGCCAGACTTTTGTGCATGGTGTGGGGCTAGCTCAGATTCACAGCACAAGTAGCAGTAAATATGTAATTTTGTGTAGTCAAAGCAAAAATTGGGCGGGGCGGTGGGGCAGTGGTTAGCACTTCTGCCTCACGTTGCTGATGGACGCAGGTTCGATCCCGGCCCCGGGTCACTGTCCGTGTGGGGTTTGCACATTCTATCCATGTCTGTGCGGGTCTCAGTCCCACAACCCAAAGATGTACAGGGTAGGTGGACTGGCCATGATAAATTTACCCCTCAATTAGAAAAAATAAAAATAAAAATGTTAAAAATCTATACATATTCGGAATACAAAGGAAACAACGGCATACCACGATAATGTGGGAAGGTGGGGTTGAGGTAGAAGATCAGTCGTGATCTTCTTGAATGACAGAGCAACTTGAAAGGCTAAATGGCCTAATCCTGTTCACTTTTCTCACGGTCTCGGAAGGTCCAAACAATATTAATAAAGTCCCCAACAATCCAATAATGCTTCTCAGAAAATATCTCAGGTAAAGAAACGAATTAGGGATCAATTATCTTCCTTAGTCATTGGGAATATATTTGCAGATAGAACAGTGAAAATGTTCACCATGCAGCTCATTTTTCTCACCCTAATTTTTCGTCTGAGTGCTGCTGGGACATCCACAATAGGGGTAGAGACAGCCTGTGAAGTTACCAACCGTGTTGCTTTTGATGACTTGGACATCTGAGGCTTCGAGAGCCCCAGCTGACTTTGACTTTCCACCAGTGGGTCAACAGACCCCTCCGCGGTGACAGAGAATGAGGTTGAAGGGGTCACAAGCCAAAGGAATTTGGAGCGAGCGGACAACCTCTTAGATTTGTGAATGTTTGCAAGATCCTACACAAATCCCCACTCGAGCCCTGGAATGATCCTGAGGCATTAAAGTTCAGGGCGACCATCATCATGCCGTCACATGATGGCCACCGGGAGTGTGTGTCCTCCTGCAAAAGCCTATGGTGCCAGATGCACTACCATCTGGCACAGGTGGTGCAGGGTCTCCCCAGTGAGCTGGAGTTGGCAGAGGTGGTCTAGCAGCTTCTCGAAGGACAGGCACTAGTGTGCCCTGATGCGGAGCCTCCTTCGCACTTCCTCCTCAGTCTGTTGAATAGCCGACACTTGAGCCTCACCGGTTGCCCTCTGCTCTTCTGTGGCAGGTTCCTCTTGTGCAGTGTCCTCCCTGAGCAGGCCCTGCTCCTCCAGCCAACTTGTGTCCGCAACAGCAGCAGTGACAGGTAGCTAGCGAGCATCGCTGGCTGGACTATTCATTCTCTGTACGGGGTGGAATGTTGGCAAGGTGGATATTTTCTTGACCACCCATGGCCACCAGATTATTTAGTGACCCTGAGTTGTACTGCAGCGCCACCCTCAACACATCCCCCCCCCCCCCCCCCAACCCCAGTGGAGAAGGTCATTGTGTGCCACCAATCGCTTCCAAGCATAGAGGCTTGTGTGTGGGCAGGTCCTACAGATAGTGGTGAGCGAGGGAAGTGTGCATCTGCAGTGTGATTGTAGGGCTAGGATGTAGTGGGTTGTGACAGAGAGCTGGTCAGGTTTCCTGGCCGGGGACACGATGGATGGGAGGAGGGGCATGGTACACAAATAGGGTTTGGAGACAGCTCGTGGACCTGAGACGTAGGTTAGCTGATCGTGTCACTGGTGAGACTTTGTGCCAGGGAAGGTGCCAAAGGCCACGATGCACGTGTCCTTTGTTTGTGGTGAATTCTGCTATTTCCCTGCTTCCCCTGCAGTGGGACTGCACGTCTGATCAGTTCACGGAGGAGTGCTACACCTGGTGTGCTGGTGATTAAGCACAGCCACGCCCATCCCGTTGATGATACTGTTGGGGTCTGAGGGTTTCCAAAGGTCCTGGATGGGCATGATCCCACATGGCCAGAGGCCCTTTGAGAATTTACAGGATGACAGTGAGCAGTTAGCAATGTGAGCAGCCAACAACTGGATGTAGCACCAAAGGGGTGTGTTTAAGTAGCATACTGCAGCAATGGTGGTCTGAGGCAGATCATCCCGATCCCAAGGGGGGCATCCCAAGTGCACGGACCTGGCACCAAGTCATTCACTCCTACTCCTATCGGCCCATGCAGTCACACACACCCAGAAAGCCCGACAATTCTTGAGAGCTTCAGAGAATTTTCTTACCTTTTTGGTCCCCCAAATTCTCGCTGCCCGTGGCGGGAAGCGAAGAATTCAGCCCATGACTTCTGCCAACTGAGTAATGAAAAATGTTTTTTTTAAATTGTGGGAGATTTGTCAATTATGAAAAAGGACCGAATTACATGATCATGTCTATTTTCCATAAACAATATAAAGTAGTTGTGGTGAATGTAATTCACACTGTAATATATATTATACCATGCAGTGGCGGACTGGCCAGGGTATCAGCTTGCCCGATGGCAAGTGGGCCCCTGATGAAGTGGGCCCCCTATATCAAATAAAAATGCAATAAAGAAACAAACACAGACAACTGTTTTAGTAATAAAAAGGAATAAGAAAAAAAAGAGAACAGGACACAAAAAAGCAGTGCATGAAAAGGAACGAAGCAGGGGAGGTAGTGGAAGGATGTGAAATAGGGGGGCCCGGGTCGTGCATAATTAAGGAAATTCCATGTTCAGCAAGAGTGTGTGAATTTAAAGATAAAGTTACAATTCGTGATTTGAGATGGTCGGCAACTTCAAAGGATATCAAGCAGTACATAGGGTCGTGAGGTCACCGAAAAGGAGAAGCGGTACCTTTGACCGTGAATCATGAGGTCAAAGATATTGAAGTGATAAGTCATGATCGGTAAACTCAAAGGGTTGCGACTTGTCACACTACACTGGTATCAAACTGGACATGTTAGCTTTGGTCGTGGGACCATTCTTAATGTCTTACTATAGTCGGACCAAATTTCTAAGTTTCAACAGTTGTCTCAGTTGCTTGCTGGTGTGAACACTGGACAGTGGATTGACTCCTCTTCCGAAGCTGAAAAGGCCACAGTAGTATTGACTAATGAACATAGCCTATTGAAGTGTAAGTAAGTTATTTTATATTTTTTATCAAGTATATCTGGCATTCCTTCAAGTTATTCTTGCAATCATCAATATTCATTTTTCCCAATGTGGGCTATTTGTAATTAAGTTTTTATTTCAGGAATATTACCCCTACCAGCATAGAAAAGAAAAAGCATAAATCTGGGTCACTAAAACGCAAAGAACAAAAAGAAGCAGAAAGGGAGGAATCAGCCAAGCGATGCAGACCTATTACAGAGTTTATAATACCACAAGCACAATCCACATCAATATCCAGTCCTGCAACAAATAATCAAGAAGCAAGAAACAATGCTCATGGTGATGATGCAATGACATGCGAGTTACAAGAACAGAGAAGAGCTACTTTGAATGTAGAGACAAATACAAGTGTATCCATTACTAATCAACCCAGGCCCAATATTTCTTCTGGCTTCCTTGTTCCGGTATCTGTACTGCCTGTAGTTGCAACATCTGAACACATAGCTTCAATCAGTGACAGGGAATCAGATATTCCTTCAAGCATAAATGACTTGGTTTCTGAAGCACATCCTGTAAATGAACCTACGCAAGAAAATGAAAGATCAATTACTGGAATCTTCCAATATCCATCACGAGCAAAGCTAAAACAGTTTTTTGCTGAACATCCACTTCAGCCACTTGATGATCTGCCATTTGATGCTCGTTTGTATGAGAGGAAAATTATGAATGACTCAGTCCCAAGAAAATGGCTAACATATAACAAAGAAAATAGATGCTTATATTGTTCATACTGCTTAGCCTTTGAGTTTACCAACACTTGTAATCCATCACCCTTTGTACGTGGCTTTAGTGACTACAGGCGCATTAGCCAGAGCTTGACTTTACATGAATCGACAACAACACATGTCAGAAATGCTCAGCAATATATCAGTGTGGTTAATGATGGCACCTTAGATACATTTTTTGCAGCATCACTAATTAAAAGGAAAGAAGAAGTATTGAAGCAGAGAAGTATTGTCATGAGGATTATAGACATCATTAAGATGTTAGGCAGGCAAGCACTTCCTTTTCGAGGTCACAGAAATGAATCGGCCTACACTCTAGATAATGAGGTTCTGAATCATGGCAATTTTTTAGCTACAGTGCAGTTGGTGGCAAAATTTGACCCCATTATGGCAGCTCATGTTTCTGCAGTGCAAAACAAGTCTAAACAAAGAATCAAACGATTAGAGCAACAAGGAAAGGCTCAAAGTAAAGGCCGTGGTGGACTTGTTACATACCTGAGTAAAACAACTATAAACATGTTAATCAAAATTATGAAGAATATGATACAAGAAAGAATTAGTCATGAAGTTTCTCAAGCAAAATATTATTCTATTCAGGTTGATTCAACACAAGATTTAGCATTATTATTCGGTATGTGCTTAAAGGTATTATCTGTGAGCGACTACTTTCAGTTGTGCCAAGTAATGATGGTACAGGACAAGGACTTTTTGATCTATTGATTGAAACATTACAGCATCTTAAAATTGACCCCCAAAAATGTTTATCTGATAGCACAGATGGCGCTGCAAGCTACCATGGCCAGTATAATGGTTTACAAAGTAAAATTGCTGATGTGGCTGATCAACATGTTCATATATGGTGCTATGCCCATGTCTTGAATTTGGTGATAACTGAAACAACAAAATGTTGTGTGCCTGCAGTTTCTTTTTTCAATTTGCTCCAGAATATAGCAACTTTTGTGAAAGCATCATACAAGAGAATGGCTGTATGGATAGAAGTTGTTGGAAAACATCTAGGACAAGAAAAAATCAAACGATTAAAGCTAATTGGTGAGACCAGATGGTCAGGAAAATCCAATGCAGCAACAACTATATTTGGACGTTTTGATGATGCTGCTGCCAGTACTTTCGGAAATCTATTGACATGCTTATCAATGATACAAGATTCAGAAAAGTTTGATGCAAAAACAAAACATGAAGCAAATGTTTTACTTCAAAGTCTTCTAAAGTTTGAAACCATATTGACAGCATTTACTTACTTGTATATATTTGAAACTACAACCCCGTTATCAAGTTATCTACAGACAAGTGGTTTAGATATGTTTACTGCATGGAGTTTGGTAGAATCAGCTGCAACAAAGTTGAAGGAACAGACAAGAACATTTGATAACGTTCACAGCAAGGCTTTGGAATTTGTAAATAAATGTAATGACAGGATTTCACAGATGAATATGGATGAAAATCAAACATTGGAAATTGATGCGTTGGAAACAGCATTGCCAGTTAAGAGGCAGAGGAAGAAGAAAAGAATGGCAGATGAGCTTATTGATGATGAAAGAAATTCCTCAGATTCTCTAGTTGATTTTCGAGCAAATGTGTTTAACCTAATAATGGATCGCATTGTCCAGTCACTAGAATCACGCTTTGTACAGCACAAACAGTTGTATAAAGATTTGTCCTGCTTGGGCCCAGCAAAGTTTAAAACTATTGCAGAGAAGGGCCTTGAAGATGAAGCATTGGAAGGTATTATTAAGCTGTTTCCACAAATCAATAAAGATCAAGTAATATTGGAATTGTTTTCTTTTGCTTCAAACTTTGATGTATTAAAGCTATTGCTTAATGATGGTGAGAATATGGATTCCAGTTGCAACAATTGTAAAATTTGCAGCACTTGCCCATCGTGTGTACTAAAAATTCTGGCATCCAACAGACTTCATGACAAGGCATATGATAACCTTTATGAACTTTATAAAGTCATCTGCACACACTATCAGTTACTCAAGTCCAATGTGAGAGGACATTTTCAAAGCTAAAGATCATAAAGACAAGGTTAAGAAATTCACTGTCTGAGGAGAATTTGGAATCATACATATTGCTATCCATTGAAAAGGAATTGTTAGATGAATTGGATGCAGAAGCAATTATTGGCAGATTCGCACAATCATCTAGCGAACACAAACGATTGCTCTTAATATAGTGGACTGCATGCAATGCTCTATTGTGCTTTTGAACTATCTGTTAATGTGTAAATTGTGCAGTAAACTATTTAAAAATATCAACCAATTACTTAAATAAAAAAATAAAATAAAAAATTCAATTATAACATTCTGTATTTACATTTGGTATCTACTGCCAGTAATATGTACAGTACATGTACACTGTAATTACTAAGAAATACACATTTTTTCCACAAAAATTTTAATTGTACCCTTTTTTCCATATGTATTTTTTGAAAATTTTATTTATTTGTTATGAAAATTAAATGATAGCATTGTAGTTGTGGGTGGGCCCCCTTTGTCTCCTGGCAACCAATATTTTTAGACCCAGTCCGCCACTGATACCATGTCACTGTAAGCTCGACATACGAGCAGTTGCATTGCCCTACCACTAGGGGGAGTTGCACTGGGAATGTACAGGAGTTTGTACTTGGGCTCCACCCTTGGCTCCACCCACGGCTCCTCCCCCTAGACTGACGTATAAAGGATGATGCCGAAGAGCCAGCCAACAGTTCATCTGGAGTTCATCGTGTTACAGGCTGGCTCTGTTTTAAGTTGATTAAAACCACTTTTCACATCCTAAAGCACGTGTCTCGTGAATTGATGGTCACATCAATAGTGGTCTTGCTTATTATAATGGGCAGGATTCTCCTGTCCCCCAGCCGTGTTTTTCCGGCAGTGCATGTTTGTTGGTGAAGTGATTCTCTATTCGCACCACTTGTTAATGGGATTTGCCATTCAAGCCACCCCACGCCGTCGGGAAACCCACGGGTGGAGGTTTGCTGACAGTGGGAGCAGATAATTCCAGCCAATGTTCCTTTACATGCTCAGATTTATCTCTGATCTTTATGGCAAGGGCTACAAATAAAGGTGGTTGAAAAGATGACCAGAACACAGCAAGATATTAAGAAATGGAAGATACCTGGGAATTAGCTGAAATGGTCGAGTGTGGCAGCTGGAGATCACAAAGATGGAGAAGTATCCTGGGCTTTTTAAGCATTGGAGTGAGTTCTCCAGGTAAAAGGATAGGAGGGGAATTCTGAGATAAGGGATCCCAGTTTATGGAGACATCAAGGGCCTTGGGGTCTGGTAGTGCTGGATAGAGGAATCAAGGGCTCAGGCCTTTGTTTGAAAAGACAGAAGTTCACCGTTTGCACTCCAAACATTTCTTTACAAGTGCACATGTGCTCTACACAAAAGATACAATTCTACTTTTCCATCGCGTTTTTAAGGTCTTCAAATAGAACATCAGTTAAATTATTCAGTCACAAAATATAAATTTATGTAATGTGGCATGTCCAATTTTTAAAGTTTTATTATGGTTCAAAGCTTATTTTAAATGTAGTTGGCAGGCTGAGGAAAATAAATATTTTCTAAAACATGGTTTGAGGAAAATATTGGCTTGTTCTCAAGCTAATATAAAATGACTGAAGTGTCACAGTGCACTGTCGCATTTTAAGGCAGATGATGTTAACTGACAGTTGGTGGTTGCACACTGAACGACAATCAGGATTACTCCTCCTTGAACTATCCTTCATGTCTGATGATCTCCACCCCACCTTCTGAGCAAAGGCTGAATTATACAAACGGGTTGTTGAAGTATAAAAATGCATCCAAAAACTCAGTATAGCTTATGATGAATGATACAGTTAGCCACAGTTTTTAAAGGATACATTTTGCTCTGAATTGAAGAACTTTGGGACAGATTTTGAACTTTGTCTGACTGACGGTCCAGCCCTGAAAATGGTGCAAGTGCTGCCCTGAAAAGGTGCCTCCCACTAGTTAGCAGGTCCACCTACCACTTTCAAATGGTTGCTATTTTAACATGCATGTTCGTGTCCCATGGGTATACAAGAACGTTAATCCTAAATATAAATTACAGACCTGGGCAAAGCTTACGCTCTTGTTTGCACTGCCTTGATGTATCAGCTTGTGCAACAGAGATATAAAAAATACAAGTACAATATCATTAGGAGAAGTGCAGATGCTCCTCCAGGTTGCTGAAGTATAACATGAGCCACTGGTGCTGCAAGCACCACCCCACCAGCCACTCTCCTTCTCCCCACCCCACCCCGACAAACCCCACCACTCACCAGCAGGGTCAGATTACCCAACTAAAGCATAATGCCTCTTCAATGCCCATGTCTCATTGGCAGTAAGGCAAAGATGTTCCAGCCCCATGATGGACCTGGTCTCTTGCCAGCAAGTTCAGCTCCCCACACAGCCAACATGCCCAAAGGAATTTGCGCAGCAAAATAAGGAATGAATAAGACTTCAAGTAATTAGATTTCTAACCATAAAATAGAAAAGAAAAGCAAATAAACACATGGAGAGAGGTAACTTCCACCACAGCAAAGTTTGTTTTGAAATTATTGACTGGTTCAAAGAAAGTTCATTGGCGCGATCCAATGTCCATGCTGCACCGAAAAAGCAGCTCGGTTCGGCACAGCATGGCCATTGAAAGCTGGGAGGCCCCGCATCCGGGATCTGCCCGGCTTGCAATGCCTCGCGAGATTCAACGTAATCTCGTGAGACGTTGCGATGTGAATCCTGCCCACAATGAGAGGGATCACCTTTTAGCAAATCAGCACCTAAGAGCGAGGCAGTAAGTTTCACTCTAATGTGCAGATTCTAGAGGTACCTGAGGCTTTGGGATTCAACCCCTTCGCCTCAGAGACCTTGGGCAAGTGCAGTTCAAGGGGGGACCAGATGGAAAGCACTTGTGGGAGTCTCCAAGGGGATCAGAGGCCTCCAGTTGCATGTCCTTTGGGCGCTGTGGTGCCTGGACACTGCTGGTGCCACCTGCATATCCTGGAAGTACCAGACTGGCACCCTGCCATCTTGGTGACAGCTTGGCACTGCCAAGGTGCCCGGGTGGCACTGCCAACTGGCATCGGCACTGCCAAGGTGCCAAGCTTGCATCTTTTGCTTGCGATCGAGCCGGGGTGGCCTGGCATGGATGGGGGCGGGTGGGGAAGATCGGGGAATGTTTTGGGGGTCTCTCACTACAATGGGGAGTTCTGGGGAGCAGAGCTCCCCACTGTATAAAATGGGAAACACGCAGTTAAACATGCTCGTTAGGGGACTCTGTTCGCTTTTGGGAGAATAACGCCCAATATCACTGAATTTGAGATTTTAAAAGTTTTTTCAAGGGGCGTGGACATTTCAGGCAAGGCCATTCACTCCTAATTGCTCTTGAACTGAGTAGCATGCTGGGCCATTTCAAGGGGCACTGAAGAATCAACCACATTTTTATGGGTCTGGAGTCACATGTAGGCCAGACTATGTAAGGACAACAGATTTTCTTCCCGAGAAGACATTAGTGAACCAGCTGGATTTTTAAACCATTTATTTTTCAATGTATTTATTGGTTTTCAAATTTGTGTTACACATTCCAGTTTGTACTTTAAATTTACAAGTTTCATCACTGCGCATGGTGTTGAGCAAAGCAACCAAAGAAAAATTAAAAATTACAGATGAGAGATAAGCCAAAGAAGAACGGGAAGAAGAGAACAAAAATGATATAGCAAACAAACAAAGATCATTACAAACACATTTCCATATCCCCCCCCCCCCCCACCCCCTCCCCCACCCCCTCCCTCTTGTGGCTGTGAGCCCCTTTTGGCCACTCTACCTTTGTTAGACCTCCTAGTTCTGGTCCTAGCTCATCTTGCTCAGCGTGTTGTTGCTCCCGCTCCCTTTTCCTCTTTGCCCTCGGGCTCGTCTCCTGCAGCTATGTTGCTTGTGTCCTGCGGTCTTTTAATGGGTTTTTTCCCCCACTCCCCCATTGCTCCCCTTTCCCCCTCCTCGCCCTCTGTTTCCTTTGCGATCCATGACTCATCTGTGCCAAACCCCCCCCCCCCCCCCCCCCCACCCTTCCCTGCTCTACTGGTTGCTGACTTCGAACAAGTCTTAGAACAAATTGGTGAATGGGTTCCATGTCTTGTGGAAGCACTTTTTCCACCCGCAAATGGTGAATTTTATCTTTTCCAGTTGGAGAAATCTGACGGGTCTGACAGCGGGTCTGCAGCTTTGGGTGGCGCTGCCAATCGCCAGCTAATAATAATAATAACATCCAGAACCCAACAAGTCTGGGGCAGGCCCTGAACATGGCCTCCCTGGCATCATTCGCATTTGTCCTCCACCTGTGGGAAGAAACTGTTCATTCGGGTTTTGGTTAGGTGCGCTCTGTGTACCACCTATAGCTGCGCTAGTCTCAGCCCTGTGCATGTGGAGGTAGAGTTTGTCCTGATTAGTGCATCGATCCAGAGTCCCCCTTCCTACTTCCATGCCTCGGTGTCCATCCCATTTTTCCCTTGAGGGTAGCATTACTCCTCCAGCAATTGTCCATACAGGTCCTCACTGTTCCCTTTCCCTAGGTTGCCCATGTCCAACAGTTTCTCAACTAATGAGTGTCCTGACCTCCGCGGGATAAGTGCATTTCCCTATTGAGGATGTCCTTGCCCTGTATCTACCTCATCTCATTTCCCTTAGGTAGTTGGGACCTCTGTGAGTTTTCATAGAATTTACAGTGCAGAAGGAGGCTATTCGGCCCATCGAGTCTGCACCGGCCCCTGGAAAGAGCACCCCACTCAAGCCCATGCCTCCTCCACCACATCCCCTTAACCCAGCAACCCGAATTAAACTTTTTGGACACGAAGGGCAATTTAGCATGGCCAATCCACCTAACCTGCACATCTTTGGACTGTGGGAGGAAACCGGAGTACCCAGAGGAAACCCATGCACACACGGGGAGAACGTGCAGACTCCGCACAGTCAATGACCTGAGCCGGCAATCGAACCTGGAGCTGTGAAGCAACTGTGCTAACCACTATGCTACCGTGCTGTCTGAGTTCCTCCAGGGTCACTAGTCTGTGTACCTATCGCAAACCGTCAGTGTCCCCTCATCCTGTCTCCACCTTTTGAAGCTGGCGTCCTTGGTGCGGGCCTGAACCTGTGGGTGTTACAGATGAGAGCCATAGTGGACATTGCGGATAGGCCAAAGTGTTGTCTCACTTGATATCACATTCCGAGCATGGCTACCACCACTGGGCTTTGAGTGTTTGGTCGGAGGGGATGGGAGTGCGATTGTAACTACGGCCTGGATGGACCTCCCTATGCAGGCACCTTCCTCCATCCTCACCCATCCCACTCCCGGTTCCTTCAGCCATCCTCTCACTCTTTGCTGTGGCCATTCAGTGGTAGAACTATAGGTTTGGGAGGGTCAGGCTTCCCATACTTCTTTTCCCTTGTAGCACCTGTGTTTGGAACCTCAGGTTCTTCTCGTCCCATATAAATGGCATGATTAATTTATCTACCGTGCTGAAGGTGGCCTTGAGGTTGTCAATCGAGAGCGATTGGAACCGGAAGAGGAAATTGGGCAGTACGTTCATTTTAACCGTCTGCACTCTCCCTTCCAGCGAAAGTGGAAGTGTGTCCCACCTCTGCAGGTCCCTTTTAACTTACTCCATCAGAGTCATCAGGTTTCATTTGTGGATCCGTGTCCAGTCGTGGACTATTTGAATCCCCGGGCAGCGGAATTTATTTTGAGCTTCTTTAAACAGTAGTCCCTCCATCTCTGTCCCTCTCCCTTGCAGGTTCACCGGGAAGACTTTACTTTTGTTCAGGTTGCGTTTGTAGCCCAAAAAGGCTCCAAACTCCTTTCAGAGTTTCATGTTCCCGTCCGTACTGGCTTTGGGGTCCGAGATGTAGAGGAGCAGGTCATCCGCATAGAGTGAAACTCTATGCTGTATCCCCCCCTCTGGATACATCTACAGCCTTTCACTGTTTTGAGGATGATCATCAGTAGATCAATTGCCAGGATGAACAGCAGCGGGGATAGCTCGTATCCCTGCCTCCTGCCTCTGTGCAGTTGGAAGCATTTAAAGCTGGTGGCATTAGTTCACACGCTCGCCATGGGCTGTACAGTAGCTTCACCCAGGAAGGGAATCCTGGCCCAAACCCAAACCGCTCCAGTACCTCTGTGAGGTGCTTCCACTGGACTCTGTCACAAGGTCTGTTCTGCGTCCAGGGAGGTGATCCTTTCTGGTGTTCTCTACCCAGATGGGGTCATTATCAAATTCAGCAGGCATCTACTGATGTTAATCACCTGCTCTTGACAAAGCCCATATGGTTCTCTGTGACTACTTCCAGTTCACAGCTCTCCAGCCACCTAGCCAGGGATTTTGAATCGACATTGAGCAGCGAGATGGGTCTGTAGGACCCACACTTAGTTGGGTCTTTGTCTTTTTTGGGTATCAGCGATATTGAAGCTTGCACAAGTGTTGGTGGCAGGCAACCCCTTAACAGCAAGTCTGTGAACATCTCTTGCAGGACCAGTGCTGATGCAATTGTTTTGCAGAAGTCCGCCGGGAATCCATCTGGCCCTGGTGTCTTCCCCACTTACATGGAGTTGATACACTCCATGACTTCCCCCAGTCTTAATTGTGCTTCAGGCCCCGTCTTCTATCTTCCCCCACAACTACCATGTCCAATCTGTCGAGGAACTGCATCATCCTTGAGTGCCCCTCGGGGGCCCGGAGTGTACAGCCCCTGGTAGAAGGCCTCAAAGGCCTATTTAATCTACCAGCCTACCATTGTTGTCCTTAACCTGCGCTACTTCCCACGTGGCTGCCTGCTTTCTCAAATGGTGAGCCAGCAGGCAGTTGGCTTTGTCTCTATGCTCGTAAAACGCTGGTGGAGTTGGTGTACTTCTTTCCTCATGGAGAGCAGGCCAAAGTCCATTTGTAACTTTTCCCTCTCCACCAGAAGCTTTACATTTAATGTCCCAGTATGTTACAGTGTCCGTTTCATCGCTGGTTCTGTTGCTGCCTTCCCAGCTCATGTTTGCAGACAAATTTCTCCTCGCCCCCCCGGTGCAGTAATGTTCTCTGCCCTGAAGAGTGACCCAAAGCATGGCATTCCTAACTTCACATTATTCTTAGAGAGGGCTACCTTGGCTTTGTTGAATTCTGCCCGGCGCTTGGCCATGACTGTGGCAATGTCCTGATACTTCCTGATCGAGTGAGCCTTCCAGTTGCAGGATTCTGTCTGACCCAGTTCAGGATTCTTTCCCGGTCCCGGTGCAGCTTCACGATGATAGCATTGGCTATTTCTGTTGGCTTGAGGGAGCTGTCTTTTCTTAACAGGTTACCCAGCATTTGGGCCACATATTCTGTAGGGTTCCTGCCTTCAGTCCCCTCCTGTAGGCCCACTATACGGAGTTCTGGCGCCATGATCGATCTTCCTGATCCTTGACCTTTCACCTTAGCATCCTTGTGTCGCTACTAACCTTGTTATCTACATCTCTAATGCTGCGATCCAGTCGCTCTGGTCTATCGAGGCCTTCTCTAGCTCCATTATCCTTGCGTCGTGGGTCTCCAGCCACCTTTCCCAGAGTTGCCTGAAGGGTGATCAGCATCTCTGTCACCGCCACCTTGACCGCTGCCCTGATCCCCATCTTAATGGCCTCCTTGAGCTCCTGGAGTTCCTGTGTGAGGAACTCCCTCCATCCATTTGTTGGGAGGGGAAGGGGGGGCTCTGTGTGCGGCCTAGCGGTCCGTCTCGTTCGGGTGTGGCCAGGGCCTCGCCACCCCATGTGTCACCTCATTCCTTCTCTCCAGGCTTTTGTTGCCTTTTCCGTCCTTTTGGCCCGCAGAGCTGCTGGCGCTTGTCCTGTCTTGTCCTGATGGCGTTGGCGGAGGGCGAGGGCTGTCTTCTCTGTACTTTAGTGTGCTATTTTCGGATTAAAGTGAGGAGAGCCACATTTCGTGCGTCCACTCAGCACAGCGCCATCACCGAAAGTGCCTTTAAAAAACAATCAATGATAAAACTGAGCCTAGCCTTCAATTACAGATTTTTTTTTTAATCAATTGAATTTCAATCTCCAGCTGCAATGATGGGAAATGAACCCCCTTTCCCCAGGACATTAGCCTGAACCTTTGGATTACGAGCCCAGTGGCCTTACCATTAGTCCACCATCGCCCCACATGAAGGATGGGTGTTTCACTGAGACAACAAAACAAGGCAACGCATTCACTGATAATGAGCAACTTTTAACTCGAATTAATTGAGATTTTCTCTACTTAGAGAAGTTATACATTTTTCTCCACAATTAGCACAATAAAACAGAAATATTGCCTCGTGTTCAGGGAATTACCAAAATTTTTTGATTGGCATCAAGGCTTATAATATTTGTATCTCAGGTCCAAATGACTATTAGTGTTCTGAATTGTGATTTCCAGAGCTGCGAGTGTATTATCTAAGCTTTAATCCTGTTGCCATGGTGATGTGGCAATCTGATCAGTTTGGTTGACTGAGCTCAGTTCAACTCAGACACATTTTCCCTGATCATCTCTGCATGATGAAGGACACGGAACAGCTTATCACGAGGACAGATAAAGTCACAGGAGTTGTAGGGCTGCTTTTCTATGGATAATGCATCTGATATATTGAACAGCCAGGGAGTCAATCCTCTGGAAGCAATCTACAAAAATAAAGGAAGTAACAAATCAGCTTCAATAGGATGGTTGAAACAAGAAGTATTCCTGTCCACCCACATGCTCAAAGACCCTTTACACAGGGGAGACAGAGACACCTACCAAGATGTACAGAAATTACGACAGGGATTCTCTGGTTGGGAGAACATGGGCGCAATTCAGCGACCCCGGACGCAGATCCGGGTGTGACAGGTGATTCGCGTGTGATCCCCAAATTGGGCTCCTTGCTAGGTAGTGGGGGTGTGGGGACTCCCCATGGTTGGCAGGTGAAGGGGTTCAAAAGAGTGGAGTGACAGATCAGGGCTCCCTATGAGGAGCCTTAGAGAAATCCCTCTAAGCACGGCCTTGCCGGAATCGTCCCGAAGCTAAAAAAAAAATGGCAAAGTGCCGTTGGATAGTGGGATGTTTTTCGGCACTGCAGCCACCGGGAAACACCCCGCTAACGCGCCCAATGTTCTCCCGCTGGAGTTCAATCGCATCCGATTTGCGCTCACGCTGGGAGTGCAAATCCTGAACCGGGTCACAATCCTTAGCCATCCTTAGCTTCAGACAACCTGAAACTTGCACTTGTGCTATTGGTTGAGAGTGGCCATCAACCAAGAGTCAGCTTCCTCCACAGGACCTCCACCATTGTCAAAACCTGGAATGTCGGCTCTATGTTTCCACTGTTAATTGTGAAGTCAACTCTACTGTTACCAAAACCTTCCCATTAATGGTATTTGGTGGCTTCCTGGTATTTTATGCTCCTCAGGTGGCACAGTGGATACCACTACTGTCTCAGTGCCAGGGACCCAGGTTTGATTCCGGCCTTGGGTGACTGTGTGTGCAGTTTGCATGTTCTCCATGTGTCTTTGTGTGTTTCCTCCAGGTGCTCCAGTTTCCTCCCAAAGTCCAAAGATGTGTATGTTAGGTGGATTGACCATGTTAAATTACACCCATAGTGTCCAAAGATGTGCAGTTGAAGTGGATTGGCCATGTTCAATGCACGTAGTTATGGGAATAGGGTGGGGAGTGGGCCTAGGTAGAGTGCTTGTTGGTGCAGAATTTATTGGCCTCATGGCCTCCTTCTGCTCTGTAGGAATTCTATAGATTCCTTTTTTTATTATTTAAATTTTTTTTAATGTTTCCAATTAAGGGGCAATTTAGCGAGGCCAATCCACCTACCCTGCGCATCTTTGGGTTGTGGGGGTGAGACCCACACAGACACGGGTAGGGTAGAATGTGCAAACTCCACATGGACAGTGATCCAGGGCCACGATCGAACCCGGGTCCTCGGCGCCGTGAGGCAGCAGTGCTATCCACTGCGCCACCATGCCGCCCTGATTCTATGGATTCTTATGTACTGTAGGTTCTACTTTATGGGCAGGTTTTCCCATGTGCGCTTTTCAAATTAGAGGAAATTCAATGCAGCCCACTCTTTGAACTGCAGGTACAGACAGACTTCAACATGGTTGTATGTCAAGGGCCAGCTCAGCTCCAGTTTTGACACATCAAGGTTTTGGATTGACCTGAAAGGCAGTTACATCATATCCTAACTTGTCATCTGAATAACCATGTTGATTAACATGTTGATTATCACAATTATCTGTGCTTATGGGCATGTAAACAGAAAATGGCCAATTAGACGTGAAAGAAAGGCATTTTTTAACTGATGTACATTGTGAGCGCCACTGGCAAGGTCAGCATTTATTGCCATCCCTACTTGACCTTGAGAACAACCACTACCAGATTCTATAATTAGATTCTCTCATCAGACACTTAATGGAAGTGTCTGATTTTCCAAATTAATAATAATAATAAAATCTAGTGGAAAAAAGTACCAATAGCAACTACCCCCTCTCTCCCCTTTCAGCATTCCAAAGCGATCATTCACTCCGTGGTATGCTGGTCTACCCTTGGGTTACCTTAAACACCTCCTATCCTTTCCATCACACCTTTCCCTGCAAGCTTGGCAGATGCGCATGTGCCCTTTTACCTCCTTCCTTCTCACAGTTCAAGGCCCCAAACACTCCTTCCAGGTGAAACAGCAATTGGCATGTACTTCAGGTTAAAATACCAAATTCACTCCATAAAATGTAGCCTCCTCCGCAGTGACAAGAGCAATTGCAAACCAGGTGATCGCTTTCCACAACACCATCCACTCAGTTGGCAAGTATGGCCCCAAGCTTCCAGTGAGCTGTCATTTAAATTCTCCACCTTCCTCCCACTCTGAACGTCTGTCCTTGGCCTCCTATAGTATTTCAATGAAGCTGGCAAGCTTGAAGAATATTTCTCTCATATTTCAACTGAGAGTTTTACAGCCAATAGACTCCACATTGAATTGAACAATTTTAGATCATGACCTTCACCCCCACCCAATTCAGTTATCTTTCTCTTTGCTAGTTTCTCTTGTTACTTTCATTTGCCCTTTTGAAGCACGCCTACCATTCATACTTCCTTTGGATTCAACTTTTGTTTGTTTATTTGTCTCATCATCACTTCCTTTAGGCTTGCTCCACAGCTTTTGTCATTTATCTCTCCTGGCCTCCACCCCATTACAGAAGTTCCTTTTTGTTTATTTTTCCCACCATTTCCATGCAACGCAGGAGGAGGCCATTCGGCCCATAGAGTCAGCACCAAACCTCTGAAAGAGACCCTACCCCACTCCCCTGCCCAAAACTATCCCATAACCCCATCTAACTTGCACATCCTTGGACACTAAGAGACAACCTATAATGCCCAATCCACCTATCCTGCACATCTTTGGACTGTGGGAGCAAACCGGAGCACCCAGAGTAAACTCACACAGACACGGGGGGATTATGCAGACTCCACACAGTCATCAAGGCCAGAATTGAACCTGGGTCCCTGGCTCTGTGAGGCAGCAGTGCTAACCACTGTGCAACCATACCTGTGCTCAAAACCTATTACATTTCTAACATTTCCCAGACACAAAACTTTAGCGATAAGATGGGTTATAGTAAGCCAGCAGTCCATTTTACATTGGAAGCAACGTAAATCTGGTGCAGTAAAGAACAGGCTGCTGAATTATTAACACCCATTTCCCAGTATTGCACAAAGTCATGATCTAATCCAAAGTCAGTGTTTCCTTTAACTTGCAACGTGAATATTACATTCTAAGGTCAAACATATATGTGATTTCCGATAAATATATTCGGGGGTCTATCAAAGGTGAATAACTGACTTTCTTTTTTTCTATACTTGTAAGCATGCTGGTATTTTGTGCAATATTGACCTTTAATTAGCCTTAGCTTTTCTTTAAAAAGTCTTTTGACGCTTTAGAAGTTTGATAAACATTCCAGAATATAGGGGGCGCGATTCTCCGAAATGGAGACTAAGTGTTCGCGCCGTCGTGAACGCCATCGCGTTTCACAATGGCGCAAAACGGGCACTGGGCCAACCGATTCTGGCCCCCACAGGGGGCCAGCATGGCGTTGGAGTGGTTCACGCCGCTCCAGCCTTACATCCTGGCGTGGACTGGGGGCGGCACCAACCCGCGTATGCGCAGTAGACTCGCGGAACGCTCCGGCCCTGACGCAACATGGCATGGGGGTTCTGGGGCCGGAAGCGGAACAAAGCAGGCCCGCAGGGGGAAAGAGGCCAGCCCGCCTATCAGTGAGCCCCGATCGCGGGCCAGACCCCATCGGAGCCTCCCCCCCCCCCCCCCCCCCCCCCCCCCCCCCCCCCCACAGGCCGCCCCCGACCCTCCGCGGAGAGTTCCCGCCGGCAGCGTCCTGGGGTGAACGGCGCCAGCGGGACTCTGCTGTTTCTGCACATCCGCTCGGCCCATCCGGGCCGGAGAATCGGCAGCCCGGCCACGGACAGCGGCCTGCAACCAGTGCCGCGCCAAACGTGCCGGCGCAAGTGGTGCGGAGAATCAGCACCACTTGCGCTCGGAGAATCGCGCGCCGGCATCGGGCCAGCGTGGCGCAGTTGCGCTGATTCTCCAGCCCGGCGCGGGGCTGGGAGAATCTCACCAATAGTGTCATTTTGAAAGTTACCAAAATACTTATAATTATGCAATTTTGGATTTCTATTGGTTTTAACTGCAAGTCATCAGCCCTGCATGTCTCAAGTCAAATGGAGAATGTTGATTTTGTCAGTTAACTTAACCAAAGGTCATCCATCTCCAAATGGCCAAAAGGTATCATAGAAATCAATGCAGTGTAAAACTGTCATAAAATTATGACACATCGACAGAAATACCAATTAGTCTGGCAGGCATTTAAAGATCCTATTAAATGTAGCCCTATGAAGGGTCAACAAAATCCTGTGCTGTAAATGAAACCTGCTGAAGACGGATAGAGGACTTCCAGTGCTAAAAGAAGGATGATCTGCACATAGCCAGATAGGAAACTAATTACTGCCACAAAACAGAATTGGATTAATTTATTCAAACTGATTTGGACGGGAGAGACCTTGCTGAAGGGGAATTGGCAAAATGTTTTTTACTGATTTTGAAGGAGAAAATTGCATTGCTTGGAATGAAGAGAGAAATACAAATGTAATAAGGTTGCAAGAGGAAAGACTTTGAGCGATTATTGGTTTCAATAAAACAATCAATATCCTGCAGTGCCCCGTCGTTGAAGATTTCAAGCAAAACAGTGGCTTTTGTTCATTGTCTACTGTCACCCAGGTATCTACTTGGAACATCAGCACACAATGAGAAATCCTCCTTAAAACTGTTACAAATCCACGAGCAGTGCATGAAATGTTCTGTTACAATTAGTAACAGATTCGCCAAGAGCTCAGGTATGTTCACCCCTTACACACACACACACAAAGTGATCAAGGGTAAATGCTGAGGAGAAATAGTTAAACATGAAAAAGTAGCCCCCCTCAAATTATTAAACAACAGTTGTAACCTCTGGCATTGCACACATCATCCTAGTCACAAATCATCGTTGTCACAAAATGAATAAACTGTTCATGTTAGATACACAGTTAATTTAGCTGAAGCACGCTCCAAGAAAAATCCTAAAATATTGAGCATTGTACTGAAGTACGACTTCGTACCCCAGAAGAGTACAACGGCGAGAAAGTGAAGAGCACACAACTGTAACAAATATACATGGAATGGAGTGAAACAGAGGAAATTTCCGAATGATGGTTCAAGTCATTAGATGAAGGTGCCTGGTGAGGGTTTTGAAACCTTGCAGTTATTAACAGCTCTATTCAAACACAAAAAAAAAATCAGGCCCAACCATTTCATGTGTTTGAACCATCTCAGAGAACTTAAATAAATCAAAGCGGACTGCAGATTTTCATTCCTCATGACAGTAGGGATCTAACAAATTGTCAGCTCTGGTGCCTTTCACCAGAATTGGCCTTGCTCTTCTTAATTGTATATAGCCGGGGATTCCAGAGAAGTAGCTCAGTGAACATCATCATCTCCTCGTGTGAAAAAGCCTTTACCACAGGGCAGTAAGCCGCAGACTTTCAGCATTCCCCAATAAATTGTCAATGTACTTCTCACAATCTTATGATGCTCTATTAAATTTTGAAATGTTGTTAACTTTCTTACCTAATTTCAGATGGCAGTGGTTGGAATCTGTCCATTATTATTCAACCGACAACTGCGGCCCACGCAGTAAAAATCTGATCACGAAATGGCCGAGTACTAATTGATTCAAAAGGCTGATGATTTGAAACAACAGAGAACAGATGTTAAGTTTGACCTGCTCACATCATTAGAGCATAGTCACCTTTGATGGTGTTAGGCTAATTGAAGCTTATTTGTCCAGGGAGCTTGGTGTAATAAAATCAATTATCATAATGACCCAATGGTTAACAAACTGAGAATTAAATGAGACTTTCGAAAAATTGCTTTTTGTCCTCCAATTACACCATACAGTATTTTACGACATTTCCAACCTTTGTAGAGTAAAGACACAATCATTTTCGCACGGGTAAAGTGGTTTTCTTTAACTAGTTAAGCTTTGAGTGTCTACAAGTGACTAATAACTGACTAACTTGTTTTCTCTGCTGGTGAAATGTCAGCACACTGAATGGGGGCATGTTAAAATGGTCTCCAGTATCTTGGAGTTAAGGAGGGAAATTATTAAGTACAGACTTTGCACTTAATTACACAACAGCATCCTCTGCTGGAAAGTACTGCAGATCTATTGGGACAGAAAAGATCAGGATTAGCTGTGATGAGAAACTTCCATTGTTGAATAATCACTGTACTGTTGAAAATAGATAAAGCTACTTCAGTAAAGTAGCCATTGTCCCAGATGACCACAGGCTGCTTTCCCCCTTGAGGAGAGCTGACTGGTGGTGATTTAACCCGAGCACCACCACACCTCAGGCAAGGGGTAAGGTTGAGAAGGCAGGAATAACCTCAGCCAGTACAGGAATTGAACCCAGGCTGCTGTCTAGCCAAATGAGCTAATTTAGCCCCATCAGAGGACTCTTTGTGACTACTGTACCTATAGCTCTATGGCTTGGCATTTTCATGAAAAGGGATAAAATTAAAATTAATGATAGGATGACATATAAAGTAAAATAAGTTACCAATTAAGTTACATTTACCTAAATCTGAGGCCTAGGCAGAGACTTCATCAGTCCAGCTATTTTTCCACATTTGTCCCATTCACATCTCTTTGTAATGAGCAATTTCCAACAGACCTTTGTATCTGATTGTATTTCTGCTTTGTTTTTCACATACATTAATAATGGAGTGGCTGCTACCTTTTGCAAAAAATATTTTTCCTCCCTGAAACTTGTCTTCCATCTGCAAGGGAGTTTTCTGCATGTTCCTTGCATTATTACGATAGCTGATTTTTCTTTTCAACAAATCTCTCATTTTTAGTGGTGGCCTGGTGGTGCAGTGGTTAGCACTGCTGCCTCACGGCACTGAGGACCCGGGTTCAATCCTGGCCCCGGGTCACTGTCCATGTGGAGTTTGCACGTTCTCCCCGTGTCTGCGCGGGTCTCACCCCCGCAAGCCAAAGATATGCAGTGTAGGTGGATTGGTCATGCTAAATTGGCCCTTAATTGGGGAAAAAAAAAGAATTGGGTACTCTAAATTTATTTTTAAAAAACAAGGGCGCGATTCTCCCAAAACGGGAGAAATCGTAAAGCTGCCGTAAAACCCGGGCGGGTTTTACGGCAGCGCGCCCCTTCCCGACCGGGGACCGATTCTGGTCCCCGGTCGGGGCTAGCAGCCCGACGCCGTAGGCTCCGGCAAGACGGGCTTAACGAAAATCGTTAAGCCCGCTTGCCGGAGTTAGCGCCGGCTGACGCGTCATATGACGTCAGCCGCGCATGCGCAGTTTGGAAGACTCCAACCCGCGCATGCGCGGGTGACGTCATCGCGTTTTTGCGCGAAACCCGTGCATGCGCGGGCCGGGTTGCCCCTCAGCCACCCCGCGAATGGATACTGCGGGGCGGCGGAAGGACAAGTAGTGCGCGGGCATCGGGCCCGCTGCCCGCGATCGGTGCCCACCGATCGCGGGCCCATGGCACCCTGGGCACGGCCGTGGTACGGCCGTGCCAATCGGTGCCATGGTTATTAATAGCGAGTTAGTCACGCCGTTTTTACGAACGGCAAGACCAGGTGTGTTTGCCGTTCGTAAAAACGTCGTGAAGGGCTGGGACTTCGGCCCATCTAACAGCTGAGAATCGCTGCCGGCCGTAAAAAAACGGCGGCAGTGATTCGGGTCGGGACTTCGGCGGGGGGGGGGGGAGAATAGCGGGAGGGCGGCAAAAATGTCGGGAAGGCCCTCCCGCTATTCTCCCACCCGTCGTGGGGGGCGGAGAATTTCGCCCCAAATATCTCATTTTAAAACATGAGTGGCAGAATTCTCCGTTCCAGAGACTAAGTGTTGATGCCGGGACAGGATTCGTGGACTTCTATGGCAGCAAAACTGGCGTCTCGCCAGGACCGATTCAGTGACCGTTGAGGGGCTAGCACCGGTGCCACATGGAACGCAATTGATTCCAATGAAAGACAGTGCCGGATTTGCAGGAGGCTGACAAGCTGCAGCCACATATATACACCGTACTCCCCATACACACCACTCCAGCCAACGAGATGGCAATAAGGAGAGCGGCCCCAAGATTCACCAACGGTGAGCTTGAGACCCTTGTAGTCGCCATAGAAGAGAGCAGCCCTGGGAAGGAGGCTGCCAGCCACCAACATTCATCATGCCTGGGTGCAGGTGGTAGAGGCAATAAGTGCCACGAGCAGGTGAACCCCTGTTCTTTGTTGTTTAACTGTTGGCAGCTGCTTGTATGGTGCTGACTTACCTAGGGCATGATCTAATGGGAAAGTTTCTAAGGAAGGGATTTACTAGCTGTTCACGCTGGCGGGAAATTCCGGTCCCACGCTGGCGCATGGGTTTCCCGGCAATGCAATGAGGGATGCTATCAACGGGAAATCCCATTGACAACGGCAGGATCGGTAGATCCCGTCCACCAGCGAAACCGCCACTGTGAACTGGGCCCCCTCCAGCCATTTCCGACTGCTTCAATCAAACAATATTTTCTTGACTTTACTCAGCTCCTCATTGCCAAACTTTAGCCAGGTTCTTCCAGGAATAGAGCTCAGATTATGCACATCAGAATCAAATAATTATGGGTTGAGCATCAGTATTTTAAAAAAAGGTTTCAGCCATATGAATGTAACTGCATCTAATTGATCTATTGTTCCCTGTTGATGATGGAGCAGCCCTTACTTAACTGTGTCATCAATGTACAAGTTTCTTCGGGGGAAGTGTGTAACCACGGACTGGCTGATCGTAATTATGATATTGGAGGACCTTATGGGAATCCATTTTGCACAAGAACTCGTCTGGCAATGATCCCGTCCTGTACAGCCACCCTGACTACACGGCCATGCCTCCCAGCTGCTCAGTCATTGGCGGATTCCTCATCTTCATCCGAGTTGTAATCTTCCAATGGTTGATTTAGGAGCTTTAGATTGTCGCAAAACTTAACTTCTTTAGCTTCTATGAATTTTCAATGAAACTCCCCATTTTGGTCTCGGACGTAACCCATTTTGATGCACCTGGCTCTGAATAATATTTTAAATGGTGTTGCAATTCTTTTCACTCCTTTTGATCATGCGGTTCACCTTTAGCATTTTCCTGTGTTAACAACCCTGGAAATGTTTAATGTATTCTGTTTCATACAAAATGTTTGATTTATTTGAACTACGCTTTGTGCAATTCACTTGTTTGCAATAACCCCCAATCGTAGATCACACCAGGTTCTATAGATTTAACCATATGACATGAAGAACACTTCAAATGGTGAATACGGAAAGTTTATTAACCAATGAAAAGGTATCAAGTCAGAAAGATAAAATGCAAAGTGTCAATTAACAGGAATTAGCAGCAATAACAGTAAGAGGAGAAATCTTAACTTTAACAATAGAACAGACTTTTCACCAGCCTTCACATACAAGAACATGAAGTGACGTCTCTGAAAACGTAGATAAAATGTAAAACCATCGCCTTTCTGTAAACATCGTTTCTCCACCCCTCTAACCCAAAATGGCTTCTCGAGATTCTTTCCTTTATACCGTAAAAATGTTGAAAGCCCACCTCAGCCAATTGTTGGAAAATAGCCAATTAGTCTATAATTTGTCAATAACGAAATAAGAATTAGCCAATTTGTTTTCAGCTAATTACGTATGTTGTCTTAATTATTGAGATAATGCTTTTTCTCAAACTACATTTCTAATCTTAGGGTAGGCTGTACTTATAATTGTAAAACTTTTGTGTTCTGAATTATGTTTCCAGCCTTTCTAACATATCTAATAATGAATTACTTTGACTTTAAATGACTCACGATTAAGGCAATTAAGGTTGTCTACTTAACTAACCTGGCTGGTAGTTTGTGCAGGGGGTCGGGATTGAAAGCACTAGCAACAGCGCTGCTCCTGATAGCCCCAGGGAAATACTCAGGGAGTCCGGTAATAATAGCTTCATTGAGAATTTGGAGGCAGTTTCGCCAACACTTTGGATTGGGGGCAGGGTCAAGAGAAATGCCGATTCGGGGAAACCCCAGATTTGAGCCAGGGAGGTGGGATGGAAATTTTCGGAAATGGGAGGAGAAGGGGATTAAGACACTGAAAGATTTGTTTCTTAGGGGTCGATTTGCAGTACTGCAGGAGCTGGAAGCGAACTATGGGCTGGAGCAGGGGGAAATGTTTAGATACATGCAGGTTCGAAATTTTGTCAGAAAGGAGATACATAGCTTCCCGGGGCCGGCCTCCACATTGATGGAGGAGGAAAGAAAGAAAGCAATAAGTATCAATGTACAATAGGTACAGTGTAAAACAGTAGTCATCACAAAAATGGGAACAAATAAGACCAGATGAATCAGGGACAAAATCGTCAACATATTCCTTTCACAGATATAGGACCCTTCTCTACCAAAACAGGATCCAGACAACATCACAGACCTACATCAAACCCCTAGCTTCAAAACAAAATGACGGAATGAAGAAAACAATATCCTGAGAACCCCAGAACTAAAGGGGAAATCGATCAACAGTCATTGCACAAATTAAACTTTTCTTCTGGCCCAGGCCAGTACAGATGGCGTTAATTTAACTACAGAATGACAAGGAGAGGATGGGCCACCACCAAGCATCAATTGTCAACCCAGGCTGTCCAGAAAAGAGCCAAGAGCAAGACCCCGGGCCACCATAACCCCATCTCCTTATCATAGATCAGAAGATAAAACAGGCCACCAGATTATCAGTGCCAACACTGCCCAAAGAGGACAACAGAATAACATGGGTCCAAAGGTCAACAGAAATACGGAGGGTCCCAGTCGAGAAACAGGGGAGAACTCTACCCCAGGGTGAGAGGGCTGTCAGGGCATCCCACCACAAAAAAAAATAGGGAGAGCCCTAGGAGGGAGGGCGGAGGACTGTGATCTGCCATCTAGCCTTACCACCATCCACTCGAAGGAGGAAATAGAACTAGGAGAGGCAGAAGCAATGCCCCAAAATCTCTCCGACTAAAGAAGAATAAAAAGAAAGAGCGAGAACTGTGAAAATTAAACACTTGGATCAGAAGACTTCACAAGCCATCACCCAAAATATTATCACGAGGTGAGAGCCAGCCAACCAACCACCCAAACGGCCCTCTCCTACTCCAAAGACAAAAAGAATAGAATAATTACTGGGCACAATCCCCGATCCATCCCTGACACTTCACCCATCCAAATGAGTAACCACCCACACTTGATTCTCTCACAAGCACTTCTATAGGTATCCCCAATACTGATCATGGAACAGAGCCTGGCCAAGCCTGGAACCGGCAAAAACTAGAAATTCAGGAGAACCAAGCCCCAAGGATAACCATCAATCCCCAACTCTTAATCCTTTCGGAAGCTGTGCCAGTTCGGTCCCACACAGGGCACCATGGCCCTCCCCCAAAACAAACAATATGTGTATATATATAGCCATATCAGGATCACCCACTCCCAAATAGGAGAAGTGAAAAGAATGAAAACCTCCTGGGAGGGATCTCCCAACACAATACATCACCCACCACTAAAAGAAAGGCACTCAGGGCAGCCTCAGTCTTAATAAAGATTCAACAGTAATAAAAACAGTCAAAGAGGGAGATCTGTAGCAGGAGAAAAGACTGACTCATCCCTAAGGGGAAGCCAAACAAATCCCAGTCCTCAACAAGATAGCACACAGTGTGCCTGGGCCTGAAAAAGGAAAGGGTGCTAAACAAAAATAAAAGAGATTAGTTCTCACTGGGGGACCTTTCTCGAACATAGCAAGGGCAGAACTAATCCTATTAACACTAACCCTCCATGCCCCTCCTGCTCCAGTTCTGCTCGTATTCCCCCCAGGATAAATTAGGGTAAAGAAACTGTGCACAAATCACAAATTCAACATTCAGCCTAACGTGATATAACTTATTAAGTCAGGATAACCGGCGGTGCAGGACATCACACCCAAATTATTCACTTCCACAAAAGAAATTGACAGCGTAAATAGACAACAACATAATTATCAGGGAGAAAATCCAGGTTAACAACTGAGAAAGGAGGCTGTTATCAGGATAAAAAGGTCTCCACGGGCGCACGAAGGAAGAAGAAATCAAGGATAAAACAGGATCAAAGACGGTAAGCACTCTTCAGGATCTTCCAAGAATTCTAACAATGGAAGCGGGAAACCTCATTGCTTTCAACACGCCATCTCACTAGAACCCAGGAGGCCCACAATCCAGGCTCCTGCAAAAGGAGTGACCCAGTCGGCTCTGCCAGGCCAAACCCCTCTTGACCAACATCAGGAAAAGGACAACACAGGACCAGGGGTGGGGAGGCCAACCCAACCCCAGGCCTTGGTGACAAGATTGAATGTGCTCCCTCGAACTTAAGCTGCCCAGTTTCCAGATCAAGATTCCCGTAATATGGCAGCCAGTTCTCAAGTTTAGCTGAGAACCATCTCACCCCACAAACCAGGCTCGGCAGTATTCCTCATCTGTTTCCTCATGACCTCATCGAAATCCCTCAGGTTGGATGATAGACCATGCAGCAGGAACTCAACCATGCAGCAGCAGAATTCCACAAAAGTCCATTCTCTCTCTACTACAAGAACCTCCTCATGCGCCTCCAACACCTCCATAAAACACCTTGAAACTCATGAAATTGGGCTTCAACGTTCAACTTTGACAGAGCTGAGATATTGGGATGGATCACCATTATCACTAGCAGCCATTATCCGACAGAACACACAGCACCATCAGGACAGGGAGCCTCCCAGAAGTAGCTGCACCATTAATTATCATAGAATTTACAGTGCAGAAGGAGGCCATTTGGCCCATCGAGTCTGCACCGGCTCTTGGAAAGAGCACCCTACCCAAGGTCAACACCTCCACCCTATCCCCATAACCCAGTAACCCCACCCAACACTAAGGGCAATTTTGGACACTAAGGGCAATTTATCATGGCCAATCCACCTAACCTGCACATCTTTGGACTGTGGGAGGAAACCGGAGCACCCGGAGGAAACCCACGCACACACGGGGAGGATGTGCAGACTCCGCACAGACAGTGACCCAAGCCGGAATCGAACCTGGGACCCTGGAGCTGTGAAGCAATTGTGCTATCCACAATGCTACTGTGCTGCCCTTCAAGAAGGCCCATCCCAACAGCCTCAAATCAACGAGGATTTAAACATTTTGACTTGACTCAATAGTGCCCAATGACCAACAAATCTCGGGGCATAGTAAAAACTATCTGTGCCAAGAAAAGACATTTACAAAATGAGCAGACGGATGAAAAAATAGGTTAAAAGACAAGCAGAGCCGGAGCTTGTGAAAACACAGCCGCTCCCGCACCTCCCTTGGAAATAGCACCCTACCAAGGCCCACGCCCCCACCCTATCCCCATAAACCAGTAACCCCACTTAATGGAGATGTGCATCATTTCCTAGTTGGCACTGCTGTCTCACAGCGCCAGGGGCCCAGGTTCGATTCTTGCCTTGGGTAAATGTTTGTGTGGAGTTTGCATGTTCTCCCCATGTTTGTGTGCGTTTCCTTCGGGTGCTCCAGTGCTAAGATGCTGCTCTTGCATTGACTTACATGTGATATGCCAATTGGCCATTGTGATTGGCCAATCTCTCATGGTCAAAGCTCATGCGGTTGAACCCCCAGGACATTGTGGAGCTCAAATACAATGGGCCCCTCCATTCTAGGTCCAAGAGTTCGCACTGCCTCAGGGAACACCACCAGATATCTTGGTATCTGCTGCTGAATATCTAAATACTGTGCTCCAAAAGGTGACTCTCGAGGCTACATGTTCTTGTCCACAGAAGTATCATTGTGATTTTCCTCCCTCCTCTGGGGACTGTGCACAGATGTCTCTGACAAATCTGCCTGCACTTTTGTACGATGACTTTCACACTGTGTCACTGACTCTACATGTTTGCCACATTGTTGCAAAGTGCTTGCATCCGAGTTGGTGAAATGTGGACGAGCGAGTTCTGACACTGCCTTCTTGGACATCTCTTCCTCCTCTTGACCCCCGAGGGATTATTTGGGAGTGGGGAGCACAGTTGGGATCTGTGTGGGACACAAAAGGAGTTCTTTAGGTATAGCCCTTTTTGTCATTAAAGCATGCGTTGATGCATTTCATTGCCTGTGGACCATGCTTCTGTGTAACGCTACGCCATCCTTGCACTCTCTCTTAGGGCAATGTACTCTTGTGCTCAGTGAACTGACATCATGAATTCCATCACTGCCACCATGTAGCGACGCAATTTCAACACTGCCTTTATCACCCTCAAATGGCGATTCACGATCACCAACAAAGGTGCGGGCAACCGAGAAATCACCATGAACATCTGTTCTATGAGACAGATGTGCTCCAGCCAGGATGATCCAACCCCAGTCTGGGCCATCACCTTTTTTGACTGCAATGACATGAATATATGTTAGCCTCATATATCGTGCATGGAGGGATATTGCTCCTCACTGCATTTGTGAATCTTAATGCTCATTCATGTGTTCTTTGCATGCCTATATTGTTTTGCAAATAAAGGTAGTTTTAAGGGATTTACATTTGTATTGGCAAACATTAAAAATAAGGTACAATTTTAATAATAATAATCACTTATTGTCACAAGCAGGTTTCAATGAAGTTACTGTGAAAAATGTAATGTTTCTATGCCTGGAAGGGTAAAACTTATAGTAGATTCCTATAGGCTGGCCAAAGGTGCTGTATGTGCAGGTGTTGGTTAAGTTCCAACTGGGATTCTATTGTGCTTAGAGAGGGCTATGGCGTGAAGATTAAATAAAACAGCTGTGGTTGCTTACCAACTGGATCCTTGTAACGTAGATAAACTTTTAAGTTTTGGTTTAGCTAATTTGATTTCAGATGAAGATAGATAGTGAGAGAGGAGGTAGCTGTCACAGCTCTGCTAGAAGCAGTTGATTCAGAAGACTAGAGAGGGAATATCTCTCTCAGCATTGCTAGAGAAAAAACCATACCATAGAGTAATGGATAAGGAAACAAGTGCAGAGATCTGAAGAGCAGTTAGTTAAGGAAACTAGCAAAATGGAGAGAGGTTTCCAAGAAGTCAGAGATTAAAGCTATGAGAACAGAGCATTGTTTAGTAAAGACAGACAAAGCTGAGAAGAGGAAGGTATCTGAAGTGATTTTCAGGTTTCTGAGATTTTACTACAGCCTGTATGACGCGATTTGAATGAAAAATGGCAATCGGTGTCTGGATCTTGGAGTTTGTGGAAATGCAGTCGAGACAAAGGAAACCTAAAACAGGGTGGTGTAAAATCCTGGACTGAATTTGCAGTTAAAAGTGGAGTGGAAGCTTTGCTTAAAAGTGTCATTTGGAAAGCCTGGTCTGGATTTCAGTGTGCGAACCTCTGAAGCAATGCATACTGATGAGAGAAAATTTTAAAAAAATTTCTGGGAATGAAGTTCGGAAACTCTTGTGACAGTTACCTAGGGAGACTCTGAGGAGACATTGAGAAACATTAAGTCGGGGCTCTGAGCGGAGAGTGTATTTGCCCATAGTCACCTTGTGTAAGGTAAGGGGCAAAGGTGTATTACATCATAATCCATTTTTATCATGTTTAATAAATGCTGATTTCTTGTTGTTCAAACTAGTTAGCAGTCCTGAGACTTTATTCCTCCATGTTTTTTTTAAAAAAGTTATAGTCTTTTGCGGCAGGGATCCATTCTGGGATCTTCCTGTCCAGTTATAACAAAAACTGGTATTGTAATATCTACACAAACTGTGTACACATACAAGCCTCAATACTGAAGCAGCGGTATGTGCCACGTCTCACGCCTCAGCTGCAGTATGCAGATATGACCCTTCCCTTGGAGCTTTGTGTTGATAAGCCAAGTCACACACCTTGATGGAGCATAGTAGGCCATTGAAACCTTTCCTCAACTAAACCCATGAGCACTGAGATCTCTTGATGCATGTAGGGGCTGGTTTAGCTCTCTCGGCTAAATCGCTGGCTTTTAAAGCAGGCCAGCAGCGCGGTTCGATTCCCGTACCAGCCTCCCCGGACAGGCGCCGGAATGTGGCGACTAGGGGCTTTTCACAGTAACTTCATTGAAGCCTACTCGTGACAATAAGTGATTTTCATTTTTTCATTCACTGCAGCCTCTATTTGAATCCAGACCTTCTGGGCTGCTGATGCGGCAATACAGTATCCAGCAAGGTAGAAGACTGGTCTTCTCTTCTGGATCTCTTTGATCAAAAAATGAAATCCCTTGTCAGAAAAACATGGGGCAGCAGGGCCCATCCTTCCCTACGTCTCCTCTGTGTGACATTCCAAGAGTGAAAACGTAAGGTGAAAAGGGTTGTGAGTCATTCAGACTGCAATTCTCTCATTCACTTTTGAGTGCTTACATGCAGAAACTATGTTCATCATATCATCAATGATTACTGTTAAGGTGTGGTGGAAAAATTGGCTCTCTGCAAATGCCTGATGCCATGTATTTGCAGCTGTGAGTCCAATGTAACATCCTGTGATCTTAAGCCACTGTTGGCCCTACTGGTTTCCTTCCTCTTAGTCATATTGTTATGCTGTCACAGTATGCAGCTGTGAAGGACCTGGCCAAGGGTGGATCCTGATAGGCGGATTGCAAGAGTGCAAGTGGATGGAATAATGAGCATATAAACATAGAAGATAGGAGCAGGAGGCCATTCAGCCTTTCAAGCCTGCTCTGCCATTCATTATGATCATGGCTGATCATCCAACTCAATAGCCTGATCCCGCCTTCCCCCCACCCCCCATATCATTCGATTCCCTTTGCCCCAATTACTATATCTAACTGCTTGTTGAAAACTTTAGTAACGCATGATGGTATTCATCATTCATTCATCCATGAGTCTTGGCAGCTAACTACATGACTGTATAACATCTGTACCAGGTACTGTTGGAAAGATGATACAATCTTCATGGCTGTGTTTAGAGACTTTGCTCCATGATTTGAGTTATTCACTTTGACAAGCCAGCAACAATGACCATTTTTCCACAGGGAAAGCTCATGAATGGCATCCATTCCAGGATCAACTGGACAATATTTACAGTTTGGATACTCACTGACAAGGCAATGATGTCACCTATGAGGCACTACCTCTCCAATGGACCTTTCCGAAGGTCCACTTTTTCTCTGTGTCCTAGATTGCCAACCCACGCTCCACCCACCTCTGACAACTCATCCAGGGTTGCTCCCTCCGACTCCTATTCTATTAAATTGATTTACAGCGATTTGTGTAATTTGTACACCTAATATCTAAAGACAATGGAGTTTCCAGACTGTCTGATTCCATGGTTCATACTGGACAAAGGGGAAGATCGGAATTCAATGACCATGATTAATGTCCCATTACATCACAATGGCCTCCCCAATCCCAAGGGTGGGGGCCTGAGAAGTGCATTAAGCCAGCAGCCAAGTGATTGAAGCTAGTTTCACGGAATGCACCCATGTGACCCCAGATCTCAGCAAATTCATCAGAACCATCATTGTCAGCCAGTCTGAGAACCAGACTCTGAAACTTGCTGCAAGTCATCAAACGGCCAAGGTGCTTAACCAGTTTATTTTATTTTAGTACTTACCTATTCCAGTTTCAATGTTCAACATCCTAGATGTTCAATTACCAGAAATCTTGCAACCTGCTGTGAATCCTTCACTTTACAAGACCATCACTTCACCATTACATCATCAAACCCATTCCAGTAACCACAGGCCTGCCAAGTTGGAGACTGGCAATCGTAAATCTGAGTCTGACTTATTTGTATCCATTCTTTGTGCATGTGTGACCAATTATGTGATGTTGTGTTAATTTGGGATACAGGTGTGAGAATAAATAACCTTCTTTATTTTAAACTCACAAAAGCTTGCTTCTGAATGATTGATTGGAAAACACACTCCAAGGGTAAGAAAGAGTGCGTGTCTTTCCATACACAGCATGCTGATTTTGGGCAGTAAGAGAACAGATATATTCTGTCAGTGATAGTTATTTTTATATAAATAAAGGGTTAACTTTCCAATTATCTTTTCTGAAAGGCTGTGACAGTCACATGGAGATGGTGTGAACATAAAGTTAGAAGCTCAACTTTGGCACAGTGGTTGTGAACAGAGTGGCTTAATCTTAGACTTTTGCCAGGGAATGGGATGGTGGTGGTTGCTCGGGGATGGAACTGGGGACACATCTGAAAACAATAACTTTAGTCTTCCCAATATTTAACTGGAGGATATTTCTGCTCATCCAGTACTGAATGTCGGAGAGACAGCCAGTTAATTTAGCAACAGTGGAGGAGTTGAGTGAGGTGGTGATAAGGTAGAGCTGACTACCGCCAGCATACATGTGTTAACCAATATTGTGCATTGGGGAGATGTCACCAAAGGGCAGCATGTAGATAGTAAATAGGCCAAAGGTAGATACTTGAGCGACATGAGATTAAACAAGAAGGGAAACCATTGTAACTGAGTGTCTGGCTACAATTAGGTAATTAAGGATGGAACCACATGAAAACCTTCCCACCCAGCTGATCGACAGTGGAGACACTAGAGGAGTATATTATGGTCAATTGTGTCAAATTCTGCAGACAGGTCACGAAGGGCAAGGATGAAACATTTTTTTACCTTTGTCACAGCTGCATAGGTTGTCATTTGTGACTTTGATCAGAGCCATTTTGATATTCAGGCAGGGGCAAAAACCTGACTGGAGGGGTTTAAACATAGGGTTCAGGGAAAAATGGGAATGGATTTGAAAGGTGACAACATGTTCCAGTAATTTGGAGAACAAAGGGAGGATGGAGATGAGGTTGTAGTTTGCAAGGACAGAGGGGTCAAGGGTTATCTATTTGAGGATAGTAGTGATGATGGCAGAGTTAATGGAGAAAGGAGAGAGAATCATTTACAATATTGGCCAACATGAGGCCGGGCTGGGGTAGCGGGAGGGGGGGGGCGGGGGGGGGGGGGTTGGATGATCAACAATTTAGTGGGAATAGGATCAAGGGAACAGGAGGTGGGTCTCAAGAACAGGAGGAGAGATAGGGGAGAAACCAGATGTGAGTTCAGAGTTAGAGCATGGTATAGCACTAAAGGAAGTTTGGCCATGTGGGCTAAGGGTGTGACGCTGCAGAGGCAGCGATTGTTCGTCTTAATTTTCGTGACAAAGAACTCCATGAGCTTCCCGCACTTGTTGGTGGAAGTGAGGGTGGAGAAGAGAAGGCACACGGGTTTAAGGAGATGGCCTGCAGTAGAGGAAAGAAGATGAAAGTTATATTTGGATACCAGGATGATCCTGGAATATTGATCAGCTTTTGAAGATGAGTGCAGGACCTGGTACTGCTTTAAGTGGTCCAACTAAATCCTGTAATTGATGGTTAAAATAGTTGTCAGCCACATAATTTATTTAACTAGAAATATACTTTGTTCAACATCTGTATAGTGAGAAGTCTTACAACACCAGGTTCTGGTCCAACAGGTTTTATCGAATCACTAGCTTTTGGAGCGCAGCTCCTTCACCAGGTGAAAATGCCCTCCGAAAGCTAGTGATTCGAAACAAACCTGTTGGGTCAAAACCTACTGTTGTAAGACTTCTTACTGTGCCCACCCCAGTCCAATGCCGGCATCTCCACGTCACAACATTTGAATGGTCGTATTAACTTGAGTTGCTACTTTAGCAATTTATGTTTCCATGTTCCCAGTTCACACTACTCCTTTAATCTTTGTAATTTCTTATTTTTCAAAGAATAAGTGGCTCCTTGTTCTCTCACCAAAATGAACCCCAACACTTTATAATATCAAAATCAGTATTCCATTTATATACACACTCTCGAGTCTGATGTACCGCCGAACCGAATGATTTCTGAATGTTGTGATGAATTTAGGAGGTTTGGATATATATTGTATTATATGTATCTGTGCATTAATGGTTAAAAGCCTCAGTTAGTGTGTGTATGTCTCTATTGCAATAAGGCTTTTAAAAATCCTGGTCTAAAACTCGGGTAGACATTGCGGCTACAGAAGGGATAATTAAAGCATTGTAAAAAAAAGAGATAATCATCCATTCCAATCATGTATAGTGTTATACCTAAATAGGGGTAATGGAATTCTGTTTATAGAAATAAGGTTCCCTGGGCTTTAGATAATTGAGGGGTTGTGGTTAGCCTTAGTGAGATGGTTATAACCCAGTTAGTGGGATAGAGATGATGTAATTAATGGAAGGAGCCGGGGGTTGAAGCAGTCAGGTTTTGAGTTTCAATTTAATTTTAGATGTGAACAGAACAGGAGCTTATGTCAAAATGCCAGGAAGTTGAACAGTAGTTTAACACAGGCAAAACCTATAGGTTGTTTACCTCTCTCTCTCAAAGCAGTTTCTCCAAGACATCTCTATACACCAAGTATTCCTGTGTTTGCTAACTGTATTTAGAAGTGGATTTTGATCTGAGATGGGTACTACGTGACTGGAGATTGAAAGATAGCAGTTAAGAGTGCAAGTATTTAATTTTATTGTTTGGCATTGCTTAACTAGTAATTGTTAGCTATTTTTTGTATGATGCTAATGTTAATTTAATACTGTGTTAATAATAAAGATTGGTTTGATATACCATATCCCTATTTCTGCACAGAGTCACCCCTGGAGTGAAGTATCCTTTCCTCAAAGTCTTATGAATTAAATAAAATGGTTTCTGTCCAATATCCTAGCCAACATTGGGGTCTGACCTGGGATTATAATAAAATCCATATAAGGCAAATTTCATTACATTTCCCTTGTCTACACTTTGTTATTTCTTCAAATAATTGAAGATTTTAACTGATGACCACCAAACCATCATGGCCCGTTGGCTACAATTGTGGAAATATAATCTACCTGACCTACATTTCATCAGCAGTAAGGTGTTGAGTATCTCAAGATCCTCTGGGAGATCACCCTCCTTGTCCTTCCACATATACCAGGCCAATCTTGGTTGATTATGCTCATCTATTCCCTGGGATGTTTTGTTACGCTAAAGGTGTTTGCAATTTGCTGTTGTTGACTCTGCTACATCACCATGATTACATTGTGATGAAAAATTGGAACACAGGTTGAGCATGAATATGTATAACCATCAGTATTTGCTTAAACACAGATTTTAGTTCAAGAATTACCTATTTTTCAATACATTCAAAAGAAGAATTAGATAACCTATATGAATTTTGTGGCCCGAGCCTCCTGCGTAGGACAAATTGAAAAATGGAGAACCGCAAAAAAGTTGGGTCTCAGTTTCTTGAAACAACCTCAAACAGTTCCAGCAAAATCAGAGAGCACCACAGAGGCCAGTTTGGTGTTGTTCCACTGGCCCGGGCATGTGCTTAGGATGCCAGAGTTTCGACTGCCAAAGCAAATCTTCTTCGCCCAGCACAAGGAAGGCTCCGAACAAGAGGAGGACAAAGGAAGTACTTCAAGGACACAAAAAATGCAACATTGATATCAGTGTCTGGGAGACCCTTGCTCAGAAGAGACTTACTTGGAGGAACCTCCTGATTGAAGGGACTCAATTTTCGAGAACACCCGACGGCAAGAGGAGGCCCGAAAAAAGAACCTGAGGAAGGAAAATCAGTGATTTTGAGTCCAAGGACCGATCCCACCTCCCAGAAACACCTGCCAAGTGTGCGGTCGGAGATATAGCTCTAGGATCGGCTCATCAGTCATGCAAGGGCCCAGAGAACCCATGACCAGTAACAGGGAGTTTCTAAGGTGGACAATCATACTCCTTAGGAGTGATCAGCGAAGATGGTTCTCTGTCCCAAATCCAGGGGAATTGTAAAAATGGCTTTAGAAATCCATACAGATCGGCAAACAAGTGGAATGAGCATCCAGGTAGCAAAGCATGAAGATCTGGATTTATCTTTGAGTTTAGATACTGTGGCTGCAATTCCTCTTTGTTTTTAAATTACTCGAAAGTGAGTTCGAAGGTATTTCCTCATCCCTATTGAACATTTGCTGGGATTTTTCTCACTCGGTTTAGTTGCGAAGGGCGTGGAAGGGTGAGCAGGTTGGCAAGGGAGGGGCCAGACCTCCTTGTTGATCAGGGCGGGGGCTTGGTTGTTATGGGCGGGGCGGAGCGGAGCGGCTCGGTTGTTGTGGGCGGGGCGGGGCGGGGCGGGGCGGATCGGTTGCTATGGGCGGGGCGGCACGGCACGGTTGCGAAGGGCTGCCCGACGCGCGGTAGATTGTGGGAGAGCGGAAACGTCATCACGGTGGTGGTGGCGGTAATTTTCAACTGGGGGAAGATGGTGTAAGGACGAGTGGCGACTCCAAGAGGCAGTGACGTCCACTCGGGAATGGTATGAACCGTGTGGCATGTAACTACGGGCCGGACTGTGGAATTGTATTTGGGGGCGAATGAGCGGGCAGAAGAGCCTGTGTGATTTTGATGAGCTCCGGGTGGAGGGGGTGAGGGAAGGGGGTGAGGGGAGGGTGTGAGGGAGTTAGAAGGGGGTGGGGGGTGAGGGGAGGGGTGGGGGGTGGGGAGGGGGTCACGGGCATAGAGGGTTGAGGGTGAAGGGGGTGGGGGGTGAGGGGAGGGGGGGTGGTTGGGGTTGAGGGTGCGGAGTGGTGTGTGTGAGGTGTCTGGGGTGGGGTTGATGGGGCTGGGTGCGTGAGGGGAGGGGGTGAGGGGAGGGG